>NW_007728037.1:141650-145943 GCF_000696425.1 Galeopterus variegatus | reverse complement strand
AAAACAAGTTATTTCTATGAAATCATACGTATTTTCTTACAAATTTATGCAGTTTTGTACTCTGCTTCGTCATCTATTAGTATTTATGATGGCAGTTGTGATAGCAGTTGCAGTGGACAGTTGTTGTTTTCCACTTCTCGGCATCTATTCACACTCCCTCTGTGACCCACCCTACCCCATTCCCAGTCCCACAGGTGCCTCTAGCATCGACTCCACCTTCAGCTCCATGGGTGGGCATATGATTCACTTCTAGCCAAGCTGAATGTTTCTTCCCCCCCCTACTACAGGAATTGTTTTAGGGTCAGGCACATTCCTCAATCAGAGCTGGCAAGACATAATTTTTGTATTTGGCTGTGATTACTGAAGAGAGAGATACACTGTCTCTCCCACCAGACCTAGAGCTGTGAGGATATTTGTCTATGCAGGGGAGGAAAAACATCTTTTCCTTCTATCCTTCTAAGTTCTCAGCTGAGGGCCCTGCAACAAATGACAGAGTAACAAGAGAAAATCATACAAATTTATTTAATATAAGTTTTATGTGACATCGGCGCCTACATAAGAAATAAAGACTGGAAGAAGTGGTTAAATCTGAGCATTTTTTTGCTAGGTCTGATGGGGTGGAAGGTCATGGAAATATGTGATAGGACACAGGGTATGAGCTGAGGGTAGTAAACTGAGGGAAACTGAGCAATGCCTGTTCCTCTCAGTGTCCCGCCATCTTCAGAGATAAGGACGCTCCTTTCTTCCAAGGATAGGGAGGGCACCTCTCACCTGAGGGCCTTTGACCTGCTTCAGGGGAGAAAGGTGGGGCAAGGTCAGAGAGTCCTTGTCGGATCTTTAATTCCTTCAGCTTAAAATATTTAATATGCCAAGGTGCCATATTTTGGGGTAGTGTGTCCTGAACTCCATCACCTAATGCAAGCCATCATGTCACCTTGGGAAGAGGATCTGTCCAGGAGGGAAGTCAGGACAGAAGTAGAGCAGGTTCAGAGAAGTAGAACAGAGAGAAAAATTGGGTCCTAAGGCATTGATATGATTGTGCAGGCCAATGAATTCTTTTTTGTCTCAATCACTTGCAACAGAAAGAATCCCAACTGATAACAGCAGCTACACTTATTAATTTCTTACTTAGTGTCAGTTACCGTGCTAAATGCTTTCTATTTCTTATCTCTTTTATCTTTTAATTTTCGTAATAGTTCTATGAAGTAGAAATGAGATAGGTACTAATATTATTGGGAAACAGAGCATAAGAACAATTAAATAACTCCTCCAAGGTCACAAAATTTATAAATGGAAGAAACAGGATTTGAATCTAGTTCCAGTCTTACTCTTATTATAAAACTGGTATTCCCAGAAGTGAGACACATATCCCTTACTATAACACATGTTTAAAAAAATATGACCTCAGTTGGTTGAGGCTTTATGTAATAGTGGTGCATTTCCATACTCAAACCTTAACTGACCTCTCCTTTCCCTGAGTATTGGTTAGGGTCACTGTAGTCAGAGCCACCAAATTTATCCTCCAATTACCGTGCTATATTATTTACTAATTGTCTTACTAGAATGAACATTCTATGAAGGCATGGACTTTGTTTCGCTCATTGTCATATCCCCAACACCTAGCACGGTGCCTGACCAGCATAGGCATTAAATAAAATTAAATATTAAATAAATATCAACTGAGCTTATTTCTCTCGGGTTCCACAGCAGGATTCTGCGTGCATCTGATTAGTGCATTAAAACTGAGCATGAATGTTCCCAAACACTGTGTTAAACTCTTTCCCTAAGGGCAAGGCAGGGTCTACATTCTTGGCACCCTTGTAATGGAAAAGGCCCCAGCACAGAAGACTAAAAGATCTGGGTCTCATCCTAGCTCTGCCTCTCACCAGCTTTGCAGACTTGGGCAAATCCTTTTGCATCATTGTACCTCCATTTCCTCAGGTGTAAAATAGAAATAATACTTTGGACCAGTTTATCTCCCAGCTTTTTTGTGAGGATCAAATTATACGGTTCTGAAAAGACTGAAAAACCAAGCATGATATATAAGGGAAGGTATAAATTGGATTCATACTATTTCTGGGTAAAAAAGTTTAAAAATTTAATTTTGATGACTGAATTCCTTATATTGGTTGCCTATATGGGTAGCATAGGATTTGGCCAAATGCAAATTGGAAAAATTCAACCAAATATGATTCAGAAGAAAAATTTGGTTGAAATTAAGTTGGTTCATAGGAAAATTTGGTCAAAATAACAGTTTGATGAAGAAAATTTAATTTTCTCAATTATTGGTTTTACAAAAATTGGTTAGTTTGGTTTATCCTGGCAAGGAAGTCTTTTTACATCTGTTAACATTTTTGTCGTTTTAAAAAGTACCTCAGAGTTTTTTCTTCTTAAGTCATTCTGAGGACATCTTTGATTTGGGATTTTCATCAGTTTGGCCATTGATTTCAAACGTGGTTCCTCTCAGGAGATCTGATTAACATTGATCAATTATTTACAACTGGGAATTCATACTTGAGTAATTATAAAAATAAATTACTAGAACACAGCTTCTCAGCTTGATAAATGTTGCAGTTTTCCTTTCAAACATTTGAGCTGTTGGAAACTGGCTGCTTTGGGGTCTTTTTGCCACTCATGCAATTTACTGGTAAGAGAGAGCATTGAAGGGGAGAAAATCTGGAGAGCAGGGGAGGATGCATTCAGGATTCCAGTGTGGACAAAGACACTATTATCTGCTAAGAGCCTAAAACCTCCATTTAAATTTAAAACTAGCGGGCAAGCCCAACTATTGAAGTGGAAGAGGAAGATCGGGTGGGAAGAAGGCGGTAAGGAGATTTCAACTGAGCCTTGATGCTGTAAACTCAGTGGAAAGCACAAGAGGGCAGTGTAATGCTAAATATTTCAGCACCATCGCTTGAAATTTTACATGTTGACTTTCATCTAAACATGATATTAAAATTCAAAGCTTTTATAATCAAAGGATAAGGATTATAGCATCTGCTTATGAAGCCATCAACAAAGTATATGCAAGTACGTGTTTTTTTTTTTTTACTACTTTTATTATGAAAACTTGAAATAGCCACAAAAGTAGCAAGAATTGTGTGTTGAATTCCCATACCCATCACTCAGACNTTGAAATAGCCACAAAAGTAGCAAGAATTGTGTGTTGAATTCCCATACCCATCACTCAGACAAAATAATTAGTGAGTTCACTACCTGTGCTTCGTCTCTCCTTTCTTCTTTTCCCTAACTTTTTCCTGAGTATTGTAAAGCAGATCCCATATTATTTCACCCCCTTCTACTTCAGTTTGCATTCCTGAAAGGTATGGAGTTGTTTTTGTTTTCTTGTTTGGTTTTGTTGCATAAATGTAGGCCATTATCATTCAGTAAAATTCCTGGTTATCAAATTTCCAATTCACATTCAAAAAATTCCATTTTTCTCAAAAATATCATTTTACAGTTTAGTTTGAATCAGTAAACAAATAAAGTCCATAAATTGTGCTTGGTTGTTCTATTTCTTAAGTCTCTTTTAATCTAGTAGAACAGTCTCCCCTCCCCTCACCCTCACTTTTTTGGTGCTACTGACATGTTAAAGGAATATCCATATTTTGTATTTGTCTGTTTGATTCCTCATGATGTTTACAAGTATTTTTTTATATTTTTAAAGCAAGAGTAAATAAATGTTGTATGCTTAATGGACCATTTAGAATTATTAGAGCATTTGGATTGCAGATCTTGATTTTATGCCATGTTACTCTCAAACTGAAGAGCACAAGATTTGAAGGCACATGGAGCCATGTTTAAATCTCAGCTTGGCTACTTACTTACCATCAATCTGAGCCCCAATTTCTTTATTTGTAAAACAGGTGTCTTGGGACACAGGATTCTTGGGAGGATTAAATGAGATAATTTATGGCAACTCCTTGGGACATAATAGCTGCAACATAATTGATAACTATTATTATTATTATTACCACAATTTATTTTCGTGATACTTACCATTGCTGAACAAGACAGATAACACACGATCTGATGACAATAGCAGACAGTTCAGTTTCATCCTCAACATGGGTGAAAAGCTGAATCAGTTTAGTCCTGCAACTTCTGTTCTCATGCTGAAAAACCATTTAATGACTATGGAAAGCAGTGTAACTCATTCAAACACAGAAATTAGAGTTTTTGTAGAACTACAGCAAATGAAAATATCCTATTATGTGTTAAAATTATAAGGAAAGATTTATGAATGAAGCCTGGCAAGCCAAGAATTCATAATCACATCTTTCTTGTCAAATG
>NW_007728037.1:139905-141255 GCF_000696425.1 Galeopterus variegatus | reverse complement strand
AAGATTTATGAATGAAGCCTGGCAAGCCAAGAATTCATAATCACATCTTTCTTGTCAAATGCCAGTATCTGATCCAATAACCACAGTAACAATAATAGTAATAGCCCTTATTTTTCCAATTGACAAGGCTGCCGAGCCTTCATTGATAAAAAGAATTCACCTGGGAATTCAACAGTCATCCACCATAAATGTCAGTCACAGTAAATCGCAGGGCTATGGATAAAGCACTCAGCAAATAAATATTGGCTGGTGAGAGTTTAAAGAAAAGAATACCAGGGACTAGAAAAAGCCACCGAAGCTTCCTGGTCCACTAGAGATTATTACATGAGAATCTAACATTTAATTGCAGTATTCTGCTGGTTCAGAAAGACTTCAACCATAACTACTGGCATGGACCAGTTCAGTGTCAAACGAGAATTCATCTGGGAATTGGAAGTGGAAAAACTTAAATCTATTCTCAAATGGTATATACACAGAAAGAACAGAGTGAAGTTAGCTGCTAGTATTTTCAGTTTCTTTTGTTGACCTGAAATAGTCTATTATACACATTCTTAAAACTTTATTTATTAATGAAAATATAGCATTNTGTAGCAGTGCGCCACCAGGCCGGCCCCTAATTTCTGTTTTTCTAACTAGTGATTTAAATCAAACCTACTGCAATCCAAAAAAAAAGAATAGTTATCAACTGGACAACTGTGGTCAGTGGCCGCATGAATGATTTCATCTGCAAACCAAATTCCTCTATTTAAAATTGAATGGCCCTTTCCCTTGAAATTGCATGCAGAAGACCACACCCTTCCAACAGAGGCAACACAAATTCATTTGGTTGTTGTTACTCTCTTTCCCAGGGCAAGATGGACTGCCAGAGAACATTTGTCCTTCTGTCATCATGGTGCAAAAGTGGGCCTAATTGTTAGTAAAACATGCTAATTGTCAGAAACAGATGCTTTAAGATGGGTAAATCATTTTTGACAATGTAATCAAAGCTCTTGGAATGATTATCTGCCCTTGAATTATGGGATTCCAGAATTCCAGAATTTAAGAGTTGGAGGAGCCTTTAAGTCATTTAGCTCTTTCTCTAGCATCTGTTCAAATTAAGCTGGACACTCTTCTGGACACTCTTGGGGAGCTGTACAACTCCCCAGGGATGAAGATCTATTCATAATAATTGATTCCAAGTGCTTACTAACACAGATGTCTAAATCCTTTCCTAGAGCACAAAGTGAATCTGATATTTTTTAACATACCCCATAAATTTACAGATGTGTACACCATGTTGTTGTAGAAAGAGCATTGAAGTTGGAATCAAAAGACCTGGATTTGACACTTCCTATTTGACCTTTGGCAATT
>NW_007728037.1:137336-138503 GCF_000696425.1 Galeopterus variegatus | reverse complement strand
AGCATTGAAGTTGGAATCAAAAGACCTGGATTTGACACTTCCTATTTGACCTTTGGCAATTCCTTTATACTTTCTGGGGTCCAGTTTGCTTATATAAAGTGAAGCTAATAATTCTTTCCTGTCTCAAGGAAGGTTGTAAGAATCAAATGAACAAAGATATGTGAAAACATGCAATAATTATAAAGTTGCAGACTTTTATTCTAAGCCTCTGATATTTAGGGAATGTAGAAAGAAATAAAGATTTAGGGTTTAAGTCTTAAATAATTAGGCTAGGGATTTTGGGTTGATTGTTTTCATTCTACATTAGACATACCACTCACTCAGAGGTCTGATCCCTAGGCCTAAAATCTAAAATTTCAACATTTATTCATTGCTCTTAGATTCTTTTAAAGCATTTTGTGAGCTGTAAGTTATTATACAAATTAAGCTGTTATAAAAATGATTGGTGTTATTATACCAAGAGCCAGTGAATCACCTGTTTCAGAAAAGCATGTGGCTACATTGCCTCATAAGAGCTAGGCTGAGTAGTTTTTTCTTACAAACTATAAGGCATATCCTTTATGAACAGATCTAGTTTCCAAGGAACTTGACTACTCAGACAATTACCTGATCCTAACATGGTAGTCAGCATCCCAAACTCAAAAGACCATATTGAAAAGTCAAGTCTCAAGGAGAATATCTGCCATTTGTATAGTGCAGTTTTCTAAGCTCTTTCACACATTACAAACCAAATGTGTAATATAACTTTCAAAATTGGAATAATCTCAATAATTTGAGAGGTGGCAACAAAAAGTAAGGAAGTAAATGTCATAAGTTCAACCACTTAAATATCCTAAAGCAAAACTATAGGATGGATTAAATACACAGATGTATAAAGGTGTATATTCCAAACTGAGCTATGATGCTAATATCCATGAGGATATAAAGCTGTGCCATTTATACAATGGAGTGGAGATTCATGACCACTCAGTATTTGTTTCCTTTTTATCATTCCTAACTTTCCTTTAGAAAACATCACTTACTGTCTAGCATCTATATTCTTTGGGTGGTACTGACCTCATCCTTTGGTCTTGGGCAGAGCCCTGATTGGCTCTAGGCCAATCTGATAATCCTGACTTCTTTGACATTGTTCAGGAGTGGTATAATCACAGTGAAACTTAAACCTTC
>NW_007728037.1:134534-136156 GCF_000696425.1 Galeopterus variegatus | reverse complement strand
AGGAGAACCTGTAACCACAGGGGAACACAAATATCCAGGTGGGTGGAGGTAGTAGGACCTGATGGGTGGAAGAGCAGGACACAAACGAGTTGCTGAGGGCTGCTTCAGCCTATTTTGCAAAGATCTTTATCTACACTTAAAAAAAAAATAACATATTCCCACAAACCCCTAACACAGAGCTTTGTGTTCTGTTCATGCTTAGTAAGTACTTCATTAATCTGTTTATTCAATAAATGTTTATGTACCTGCTCTCTCCCAGACAGCAGGTACTTGTCAACTGATTGATTCGACTAGCAAAGGAGAGCAACTTTAAGAGGCCATTATCATTTTTCTTCATTGATTACATCCAAGAGGCACTGGTACCATTGATTCAACAAGACATGTTATATGGCCAGGCTCTGTGAACTATAGAGTACTGTGCAAATGCCAGGGATTTCTATTATCAATATCATTACGGAGCAGAGATGAGCAACTTAAAATATAACCCTGTTTCAGGCTCCAGTAGGATGAAGACTCATGTAGTGAAGAAGGAACACTAAGAATATTTTTTGATCATTTGATCACGTACTATACCTCCAGGCACTATGGCAGGTGCTGAGGATACAGCAGTGAACAAGATGAATACAATCTGTATCCTCATGGAACCTACAATCCAGTGGACTGAAGGCCTAGGGACATGAGGTGATTATAATTTCTTGGAGTCAATCTTTATTGAATGTTCTTCCTGTGGCAGGCATGTGCTGGGGATACAAGGATTAAAAACTAAAATGAACAACAACAAAAACTGTCCTTGCTTGTAGGACAATCACAGACGTAAACAAGCAACGAGACTTGTTAAAATTGCTATCATCCAAAATGCACTTGTAGAACTACCGGACACAAATGAGGTTGTGATTAATTCTAACGGAGGAGACAGGAGTCAGAAAGCCACTAGGAAACACTGACATGGGCTGAGCTTAGAAGGACAGGGTGGAGTTCACCAGATGGATCTGTGAATGTTGGTTTTAAGATTTTATCCTTATGGTTGACACTAGACCATTCAAAACATACGGCTTCAAGAAATACTCAAACAGAAACAACTGTAGCAAAATACGTTTAGTCTTAATTTGGCTCATTTACAATCCCAGTTATTTTAAAATTAGTTTTCCTTCCAATTTGATAAAAATATCCCCAATGGGACCTTGTCACCAATAATGTGCCACTGTGGGTTTGAAGTGTAGTGTGTGGTTAGTGTACAGATATTTTCCTTTTATTTTCTATTTTAACTTTATCTCTCCTAGATGTTGCTTACCAACCTGAACAATGATGAAGTGAAAAAAAGAGACAAAGGAGGAGAAGAAGGAAAGAAGGAAAAAAGAAAGGAAGGAAGGGAGGGAGGGAGGGAGGGAGGGAAAGAGAAGGGAAGGAACCAAGAAAGAAAATATAGAGATTGATTTCCAGGGGCACATTTATTAAGAGATTAGAATCCAGTACAAAAGAGACACCAGTTTTGAAAAGGAACAGTATGGCCTGGTACCAAAGGAGGTGTGCGACAAGCATGTTGAAAAAGTCAAATGAGTAACAACCAAAATAAGTGGCCAAAAAAACCCAAGAGGAGTAAGTTGGAAGAGAAAAGTGATAGA
>NW_007728037.1:131765-134079 GCF_000696425.1 Galeopterus variegatus | reverse complement strand
CAACCAAAATAAGTGGCCAAAAAAACCCAAGAGGAGTAAGTTGGAAGAGAAAAGTGATAGAACTACACCCAGCAGAGGTGACCTAATGCCAAAAATAGGCAGAGACTAGGCTGTTGCTCTACTTACTAGGAAAATAGGTAAAAAGTAAGTAAAATTTTACCCCTTTGCACAAAAGCGTCTAAAACCAAAAATTGCTTCAGCGGAGGGAAAGTAGTTAAAAATTGTCAGTCTGCAGAAAAAGAAAATTAAAATTTCTTGCCCTGTGCACAGTGAGCAGGCTAAAAACTGTCTCCCCAAAGCCAGCAGCAATTGTGCTCTGAGGATTGTTGGCTTTAAAGGATACCAAGGTAGTCTACTGTCCTTCTGTTGAGACTTTGGCACATAGCAATTTCCCACTTTGTTGGTGACTGCTATTTGTCACCAGCTATAGTTCCACTAAAACATCCTTTTCAGCTCTTTTGCAATAGAATAGTTGGAATAGGATCTTGGGGAAGACGACAAAGCCGTCCTATTTCTGATTGCTATGGCTGAGTCCTAGAAAGTTCCATTCCTTGAAAATATTTGAATCCCAGGCAGCTGCACATGACTCGATTTTCAAATAGAGTCCCTGAACAGTCACTTCCCCAAGGATTTGCCCTTTAAGCTGCAGAGTGACAGGCATCAAATGATACCCATCCTCTGCCACCAGGGAGCCCAGGGAGAAGGTTCACATTTCACAGTTGAACCAAACTTCACAATGTGCAAGGGAAAGACTGGTAAAAGTTTGAGTTAGAGCGACGGTCTTCAAATTGGAATACTAATGATGACCTTTAATGAAGCCTGACAGTACAATCTGTTTCTCATTGTTGCTTAAGTGTGGGCTCCCAAACACACCCTGGCTTTCAAGGCAGGGACAGACTAGGATAAATGGACCCTGCTGGTGAGCAGGCCTGAGCACAGCTGATCTTTCAGCCAGGATTAAATTAATTAAAGTGATTCTCGCGGCCAAAGAATTAGTCTTTTTATCTGTCATTATTGTATTGTTTATTAATCTCCATTGGAGGCTAATTGGTATCTGAGCTTTTGGGAGCAAGGGATCTTGGAGTGATAGGGATGAAATTGTCCTCATTTGGAATGGGGAGAAGAGGAAAGATTTTCTTAGTTCTAGATGTGAAATGAGCTTGTTAATTTAAGACCTACATCAAAAGACTACAACAGCCCAAGGCAATAACAGTAAGACAAAATGAACCTATACAGAGAAAGGCTTAGTTGTGTTGGCTTTGTCCAGATTATTAATCAATGGAATAGTCACGAGAAACCTACTACATGCAAAGCATTGTACCAAGAAATTAGAGGGACTCATTCATATGTCATGGCTCCCCAACTGGGGTGCACTCTAGTTAAAGATATGACCAAGTTCTATGACCCAGAGGAATCTGGAAAAACCTTGAGTATTCATCTAGTTCAACTTTCATTTTAACAGATAATAAAGAAAATGCAATCAGTAGTGAGGAAGTTTATTAAAGGTAGGGTATTTCCTAGAGTGGGTGAAAGGTGCCAGGCCAGGCTTGGAGCACCAAGATATCAGCTGAGTCCAAAGGAAATGTGGCCTCTCCTCCACTCGGCTTTCAGTTCTACTTTCAGAGCTGGGGTGAACTTGGAAGGATGACCCATGGAGGGGATCTGGGGGTTGGGCAGATATGATGGTGTATGTATCCAAGGCGTCTTGAAACACCTAGTCATAAAAAGAGAGAACTAAAGTTCTGTTTGTATTAGTAAAGACTTTTTAGGTTGCCAATGACAGACACTCCATTATCCTTTGCCTTCATGGTCATTCCAGAGAAGGATATTCTGGGGGAATTCCTATTCTGAAGGTTATGCTACTGTAGCTGTTCTATTCCTATTGGTTTGAGTTCCGGGGTCTCAGATTTGCAAAAGGAAGTGATCAATTATTATTTTGCAAGTGTGGGGCTTCTCTGGCAATACCAACCCTTAAAACCTCACATAGTCTCTAGATCATTACGATTCTATCAGTGAGAGTGAGCTAATGTCCAAAGCCAGAAATCTTGGTTCATGATTCTTGAATGTAGACTCCACCCTTGTAGTTTCTGTCTCTTGGTAATTGTCTTGCCACTCTAACATTTTCCCACTCTGATCAATAGGTACCACCTTAGCCTTTGCTAAGCAAAATAATAACTGGAGATGCAAAGCACAACTGATGTTTCTCTTGCCTCTCGGCTGCATCCCAGTAGATGGCTGTCTATAATAGAGTCAGATAGGGAGAACACAGCAGTAGATGTTTGGGAGGAATGAAGAGGGTCAGGTTTCCTCAGTT
>NW_007728037.1:129777-131094 GCF_000696425.1 Galeopterus variegatus | reverse complement strand
GATAGGGAGAACACAGCAGTAGATGTTTGGGAGGAATGAAGAGGGTCAGGTTTCCTCAGTTTCACAATTATATCCAGATCCCCAAATTATTTCTGCTCTGTATTCTGTCTCCTTCCTTTGTTTGCACTCTCTACAGGGTGAGGTAAAGGACTCTCTCAGCTCAGGCAAGATGCAACCATTTAAATCAATGACCACAGCAGAAAGTGTCACTCAACAATTCCCCTCTGTTGCTGGTGCTCACCTAGTGTGTGTGGGAGGCTCACAAGTGCTCAGCCCTAGGGTGGCCAACTCCACCATTCCTATGTTGGGGGAGGGGTGCCACTTCATTGCTGGAGCTCATCTGGTGTAGGGTGGGTAGCACCACAGGGGTCGTTTTCAATGCTGCTGCTGCCACTGGTGGGGAAGGCAGGCCTGTTGTTTCCTTGCTAACTTTCATCTGAAAAGGGCCAGGGAAAGTCAAAAGACCTCTGTCCCATAGGCTTCTCCCTTCCACGTCCTCTGGCTAGAAAGCAAGGGCTTTTCTCAAAAGTTTTTCTGTTTGTACTCACTTGTAATTCTAGGTTTGAGACTGACTGCCCTAGAATCTGAGACAGGCTGTAAAAAAAAGGGGAAAAAGGCAACCTAGAAAATTCACTGCTAGGTTATCCCTCAAGTAGAGGGTTCTTTACCCAGTCTACCTTCCAGAGTCCTTTGAGAGCTGCTTTATGCATTAAGTCCAGAGTTTTTAATTGCAGTCAGTGGAAGCAACATTTCTATCATTGCAGTGCTGGTCTGGATAATTTCAGCCCCCCACAAATGCCTGCATTATCTGTATTATTTTCCTTGTGAAAACAAAGCATAAAGCCTAAGTCAAATTTTCCGTAATGTCTACTCATTAAATGAAATGCACACCATTACCCATAACAGGCATGTATACAACCCAGAAAGTGCTTTAGAGTGAAAGAATGATCAATGCTTTCAAATAATCAAATTGCTTTCCAGGCTAACAGTTTATCTGCTTAAGTCAGATCAGAGATTATAACTAAGAAACTTACCAAGAATTCAGAGTCTAAGATGTGGTACCCCTGAAATAAGAAATTCTTCTTTATTTTCATTCCCCATTGTGTATTTTTTCTACTGGACAAATGAGGGAGGGAAACCAAGTAAACACATTGTTGATCAGGAAGGCATATCCTAGCAGTATAATGCATAATGTCCTTCCTCTCTAGAGGACTGTAGAAAGGAGACTTTGATGTGTTGATGAAAACTATTGAAGAAGCTAACACAGTTCTCACTTGTTTAGCATTCTTACCAAAATGTCCAAAGTCCAGACCTGGT
>NW_007728037.1:127317-127564 GCF_000696425.1 Galeopterus variegatus | reverse complement strand
CACACACACACACACACACAAAATGCTTAAGAAAGTAAAGATGTATCACACCTAAGTCATTTTTCTGTTCTTTGTTTGTTTGTTTGTTTTTTGTTTTTTACTTAATAAATACGTCATGCTTCATCTGGGTTAAAAGATAAAGATATAACAGTTTGTTTAAAGGCTGAACAATATTCTATAGAGTAGATATACTTATTTATTTGGCGTTTACCATGCCACTATTAATACTCCTACTTTTATCTTATTC
>NW_007728037.1:88514-125335 GCF_000696425.1 Galeopterus variegatus | reverse complement strand
TTTGCATGGAAGATCTTTTTCCATCCTTTCACTCTTAGTCTATGTGAGTCTTTATGGGTGGTTTAGTTTCTGAGTGCAATATTTCTCTTCCTCCTTCTCTTCCTACCACTGGCTAGTGGTAATTCTACAACCATATGGCTGCCCTTTTGGTAAGCACTCTGCTTACGTGATCTCATTTAAGCCTCAAAACAACCTAATGAGGTAGGTCCCATTATCATACCAAGCTATTGGAAGATTAAATAACTCGCTCAAGATCACACAGTTTGCAAGTAGGAGAGAGATTTTGTGCATGTAGTCTGGCTCTAGAGCCAGGAATCTTAATCACTGTGTAAAAAAATTCCAAATTCCGCAATGTTGCAAAATACTTTCACACCAATTTAGTAGGTAAAAACGTTCAGAAAATATTGATCCTAAACTATGAAGACTTGTATATTATAGGACACATACCTAGCACTCTAACACCCAGTTAAAAGAAAGTTTGGGCGTCTAGATGCAGAAATAATGATGACGATGATGATGACGTAAACATATATAGTACTTACATTGTATCAGACACTGTTCTAAGCACTCTCCGTATTCATTCAATTTTCACAACAGCACTATGAGGTAGGTACTATTATGACACCTATTTTTCAGAAGAGGAAACTAGGCAGAGAGGTTAAGTGACTCACCCAACATTATACACAACTAGTAAAACAACTAGTATCATAGAACCAATAAGTGTTGGATCTGGGATTTAAACTCAGGTTGTCTGACTTCAAAGTCCATTCTTCTACTCACCACACTATATTGTCCCAAATGTTGGTATCACAAAGCTGGTGATATTGGTTACCAAAGAAGTGATCCAACCACTCCTACCCCCACCACACCAAACTTAAAAATGCTGCAAAATTGAAACTACAAAATCTTTAGCCTTATATTAGAGGAGCATATAATTAGAAAACTCAAACAGTAAATCCATTTGCTATGTATATTTTATTCCCACAGGCTACTGGTACTCTTATTGTCCACCAACCTGCCTCCACATTTTCTCGTTATTATTTCTTTATCATTCACATAAACACACACACACACACACACACACATACAGAGGTCCACTATGTTTGTCTATCTGAATTATTCTGACTCTTTGCACTTGAGACTTATATGAGCTCCTTGCATCACAATATGCCTGAAACAAAATTGCACGGCTGCTTCAGATGGTTGTTGTGAGGATCAAAGTGAGAATGTTTGTGATGCTGCTTTCAAAGTTCCAAAGACCCACACAGATGTAAAGAACGGTCGCTGTCGCTATGCTGAAAACAAAACGCTGAGCCCTCTTCCCAAAGCAATTCCCCCAAACACAAAATCAATGGAAAGCAGAGCTGTTGGTTCATATCCTTTCTTTCTACTTTCAGACTTCAGAGATTTTGTGAGGTTTTTGTTGTTATTACTACTTGGTTCACTGGGGTTGCACAAGGCTTGCATAAGCTCATGAATACTGTACAATAAGATTCATTTATGAAATGATCTGATGCATGATGCATTCTTCAGGGAAATTTGCATTTGTTATTGCAATAATTGATTCACAGCTCAACATATGAGTAAATTCCTCAAAGAAGTCTTTGTGTTGTGCTAGGCATTAAGAGTTTTTCCCTCTGTCAAAGCAATGCAAATTCTGCTTAAAAGCAGTTCCTTTTTGAGGCACCAAAAAAATGGGTTGGTCAAAAGATGCTTAGATGATCCTTTGCAAGTGATGGCCTCAGTTGAACCAACTTTCCATGTAGTCTGAGTAAAGTCATAAAACTTTGCTGGACCTCAGTTTTTCTAGCTGCAAAATGGGGACAATGGACTAGGACTTTGTGATCCCTTCAGACTTCCATATTTTATGATTCTATGATCCTTCCTTTCTGAGATGCTCAAAAGATTAAATGTGGAGCACCTAGGCCTTAGCAATAGAAAAACCTTAATGTTCCAGAAGGAAGTTTGACACTTCATCCTACCTTCAATATAATAGAAAATATATACATCTTGCTTTATAGTTAACAGAGTGTTTTCACTTACATTATTTCATTTGATTCCTACTATAAACCTTTGAAGTTGCAATTTTAATTTCATTTTATAGATTACTGAATTAGAACTCAGAGTAAGTGGTTAAATATTTCTTCCAAAATTCCACACTTAATAAATAAAGGGTGAGTCCAGGACTCAAAATGTAGGCTTGGAGCAGTATAATTTCTACTATTTCATGTTACCTGACAACTTATTACAGGATGAGATTTTTACTCCTTCCTTATGGATTGCAAATATTGGCTGTTGGTAGCCCGTATATTTTCTCATGAAACAGTGATAAGAAACCGGTTGGGCAAGAAAGTTTTAAATTTTATTAGACCTGTTTCATAACCACTGTTAAGCCAAAAGTCCCACAAAAAAACTACATGCTATATCTCAACATTCATTCATCCATGAATTCATTGCATATTTTTCAGGTGCCACACATTGGTAAGCACAGTATTAGGAGACATAGTACCGAATACGGCAGAGCTTCTCCTCTCATAAAATGTAAAATCTAACAGGAAAAACAAACAAAAAGCAATTGTTATGAGTATTCTGCTAGAAAATGTTTCAGGTGCTACAGGAGTATAGAGAACCAGCACATGACTGGAGCAGTTAGAAACAGCTTCCCAGAGGATGTGATGTCTATACTGAGAACTGGAATAAGAGGAGACTGTAAAAGGAGGTCATATAAAAGGAGAGCGAAATGTTCCACGTGGGAAGAAGAACATACGCAAAAGCAATCTTAATTTTAGTTTTGTAACCTTATTGCCTCTTAAAAATATGTTTCTAAAATTTTTAAGTGTAAGAAATAATGAGTTGAAGTAATACAAAGATGCATAAAAAGTAAGTTAATATTCTCTTTATCTCCACCTTTCATTCCATTTCTACCCAACCAATATGAATTGCTTTTGCGTGGAATTCTCTTTTTCCTTCCCTATCGACCTTATTGCCTCTTAAAAATATGTTTCTAAAATTTTTAAGTGTAAGAAATAATGAGTTGAAATAATACAAAGATGCATAAAAAGTAAGTTAATATTCTCTTTATCTCCACCTTTCATTCCATTTCTACCCAACCAATATGAATTGCTTTTGTGTGGAATTCTCTTTTTCCTTCCCTATCGTACTGTTATGATGTAGCTAATTTGTCTTAAAACACTTAGACCCAGACAGTGTGTGTTAGTTGGTTTAGATCACACCCCAAGAATAGTTGCACTAATCTAGATGACTACTATAACTGCTTCAACAATCTTCATCTTTGATTGGCACAAGAACTCTTTGCTGATTAGTATAGTAAATGTCAGAAAAGGGATTTCACAGGTGAAATTAGTAGCTTGTTAGCATGATGTTAAAAATGGGCTCTCACTGGTGAAATTAGTGGTATTCAATTATATTGAACTTATCTAAGTTCTTTTAGAGACATTCCACTTCCTTGCATGGATAAGGTTAAAGACCCTAGCAAGATCTGTAGCCTGCTCCCTTAGGGATGGTGTCTGAGAACCTGATCCTAAAGGGAGCTAGTCCA
This sequence comes from Galeopterus variegatus, assembly GCF_000696425.1. Lineage (NCBI taxonomy): Eukaryota > Metazoa > Chordata > Mammalia > Dermoptera > Cynocephalidae > Galeopterus > Galeopterus variegatus. The sequence continues at coordinate 121,776 of NW_007728037.1, read as the reverse complement.
GTTTGTTTTGGGAGGCTTATGATGACCTCATATAGACTATCAGGGGAATAGAATCCTGCCTCTGCATTACTGTCAAATCTGGCTCAAAGGAACCAGTCAAGCAGGATGATGAGTAAAGGGCTGCCCAGTTAGCTCAGTTGGTTGGAGCATGGAGCTGATAACACCGAGGTCCAGGGTTCCTTTACCAGCCAGCTGCCCAAAAAAAGATGGTTTAGAGCAACTAGGACAGAGCTGGACTTAACTGAGCTTCCGGAACTGGTGGTGTGACCTGTTGGTGCTTGCTTGCTAATAGGTGTTCATATATGCAGCAGAATTAAGCCTGAAATTACAAGTCCAGAAGTGATGATATTGTAGCGGAATTCCACCCACCTAAAACTTTTGAGAGCTTAACATTATTTATCTATACGACGCTCAGAGTAGTGCATGACTAAATTGGCTTAGATAAGTTCACAGTACACACACACACATGCACACATGAGGGTTGCGATCCGTTGCCGGACACGAAAAAAGACAAAAAAATAAATAAATAAATAAAATTAAAAAATATGTCTTTTTCTTCATGACTTCTGGGTTTCCTGTCTTGATTGGAAACAATTTTCTATAAACGTTTTTGTAAATATTTACATTTATATTTTCTTTTAAAAAAATTGAAATGTTTAACCCACCTGTAATTTTTACCTAAGATGTAAGTTAGGGAGTCTTTTTCTTCCAAGTGGACAGCCAGTACCATTCATATAATGAACCATCTATATTTATTGAATTACGATGCCACAGCTCATAATTTCAGTTCTCAAATGCACTTCACCTGTTTTTAAATTTTCTATTTAGCTCCAGAGCTTTATTTTTCTATGTTGTGCTAATCCTATGCTGTGGGGAATAGTAGACTTGTGGTAAGTCTCACTTTCCTTGCTTTGTTGTTGTTTATTAATAAAAATAAATTAATCAAGCAAAAATCAAATTATTTAAATTAAAAAGCTTATTATCCAAATGAAAAAACAGATGGAAACTGGCAACACAGATTTTGGAAACGTCCTTTACTTTTTGTCCACTCCAGTTTCTTCATCTGTAAACTGGCATTGATAAATGCCACCTACTTCATGGGTTTGTTATGAGGAGCTAAAGAAACTGGACATGTAAAATGGTTTGTAAATCCTAGAGGGTGTTACAAAAGTCCATTACTATTATTCACAAATGTTGTAATATGTAGGACACATATTTCTTTATGGAATATGTCTGAATGTGTAAATGTGGTAACATCTTATAAAATGTCATGAATCTGCTCTCGTTCCTCTGCACTCAGAAGAGGTAAATGGTCTACAGGGCATTAAAATCACATGCGTTTTCAAAGTTGAAGCCAGTTAATTGGGAGAAACTACGTATAGACAATACACAGTGGAGATGAAAAATGTACTGTGGAAAAGCTACCTCCCTAAATCCCCAGGTTAAATAGACTCAAGTGTCCCACAATTGGGAGAAACTACGTATAGACAATACACAGTGGAGATGAAAAATGTACTGTGGAAAAGCTGCCTCCCCAAATCCCCAGGTTAAATAGACTCAAGTGTCCCACGTCATGGGCCTTGCCTTGGGAGGATTCTAAGAGGATCACTCTCCATGGCAGGCTGGGTAAAGAGTGGAAGGTTAAAAGGCCAATCCTAGGACAAGGTGTTGGCCCAAATTAGGTATTTAGAACATTTGCTGAAGGACTTAGTCAGCTCAGTTCTTTATTTCCAACAGCAAAAGTATTTAGGGAACAACAACAACAAAAAAGACTTTTGTGTGGAAGAATTCTAGTTGGGTCCTTTCTTTTTTAAGAGAGTCAAAAAGGTTAAATTTTTCCCCATATTTCAAGGAGACAGTTACAGATAAAAATCAGTGAAGCTTGTTTTGTGTTCTGAGAATCAATACCATACGGTAAGACTCCCTGTTCAATAACGTTTACTTGGAATTACTCTTCCACAGACCAACCAGAACCACCAAGAAGTACATATGGCTGCCTGGCACTCTGGCATCTAAAGACTTCTAACATCTTTTTTACTTTGCAGGGAAAATAAATTCTGTAGTGAAATCTGTGCTTGGGGAAGGGCAGGAAGAGGGAGACAATTTCAGAGTTGGAGGAAAGAAAAATAATTGGACACCTTCCCCACACACTCCAAGGCCAGAAAATTTTCTTCTGTGAAGTTGTAAAGTATTCAAGCACTGGATTTTGGCTATGTTGTTAACCAAAGATGGAATTCTACACCAATTTGAAATTTGAAGGGAAAGAAAAGTATTTCTTTAAGCATTTGTACAACACACTCTGAAAAGATCTCTGGTGAGTTTTATCTAGAGACAGAACTCTCATATCACCTTTCTGAATTCTGAAGATGTTGGAACAGATAGAATACAAAGGATCACATTAGCAAATCCATATAAAACTGACATCAATCAAATAAAAAATTATCTTCATTTTGCAATGACAGGCCAGAAAATTTTAAAAACCAAAATCATTGTACATGAGACTAATTCTGGAAATTACAGAATTTAGAAAATAAGATGTATAGATCCAGATAAAAGTTACATTTTTGTCGGGGTGGCAATTGTTCACCTTACAGAAAAATTGCAAATAGAATTCTTTTATATAGTGAGATGCCTTAACTGGTTTAAATGATATGGTATACAGAAAACAAAAATGTGAGTCATGCATCTTCTGCATAAGATAAAATAAAATGCCACAAAAGCAAGAACAAGCCTGAAACCCCAATCCTTGGCTCCATGAAATTTTTCTCATCTCAGGCCTCTTGTGACCAAGTACACACATTCAAAGGATGGCTAACCAGGGTTAAAGTGTTACCTGTAGAAATAGTAGGAAAGCCATCTCTCTTCGAAAATCATCCTAGACGATCCCAACCCCCTGGGCCAGACAGGCTGCTCCTCTCTGCAGATGTGTACTGCCAACAGGCACTTTCCTCCCAGTATCCTGCATACCTGCTTTCTAAACTGTGAGCTCTTGCTCAGCTGTAGCAGAGGCATTTTGTCTTGTTCCCTATACCTTGATAAATAGAAGTTTGATCAAATTTTGTCAAATAAAGTAAGCAAGGAGAAGGAAAGAAAAAACCCAGAAGAGGCCCTCATTAATGTTGAGCTCTTCAGGAGTTTGGAAAAAGAGTAGCTGCAGGGACTGTATTTATTCAACAAATATTTAGTAAATGCCTATGATCTGCCAGACATTGTGCTACGTGCTGGGGATAAAGACAAGTAAGACCCAGTTCCTGCCTTCAGACAGTTTATATTCTGCTAGAATATTGTGAAGCCAATAAAATTCACAGCAATGGAGATGATGAAACAACATGAGAAAAATACAATGAAAAGAGGAAGGGGTTTTGTTGCCAAAGAAAGCTGATTTGACTCCTTTCTGTCATTCACTAGCTGGGTTACCTTGAAACCAATTAGTATCAGTCTAACCTTTTATAACATCACTTAACCACTCTGTAAAATTCTGACTAATACCCACTTTATTAGGTAAGCATAAGAATTAATAAGATAAATTATTTTACAACATGTAGCAGTCTGTGGCACTCAGCAGGAACTCAGTTGTGTCCATTTTTCTCTCTGTGTAAGGGTAGGATATAAAATGAGTTATATGCTGTGATGACAACTGTGTAATAATTATGCTTGCTTCTGGGTCAAGACTGAAAGAGACCATGGAAAAAACAACAAAAATGCCATATATGTGGAAGAGGGGATTAAAGGCGATTTTTTTTCCCCTTTTGTTTTTCTTTAAGGATTTTTATTATGTCACAATATTCCTTGGGAAATAAATGAGCTACAATGTGTAAGGGTAGGATATAAAATGAGTTATATGCTGTGATGACAACTGTGTAATAATTATGCATGCTTCTGGGTCAAGACTGAAAGAGACCATGGAAAAAACAACAAAAATGCCATATATGTGGAAGAGGGGATTAAAGGCGATTTTTTTCCCTTTTGTTTTTCTTTAAGGATTTTTATTATGTCACAATATTCCTTGGGAAATAAATGAGCTACAATTTTTAAAGTCTAACTTATCTCAAGATTGTCCCCAGGAGGATAAGAGATATCCCTTATGATAATGGGCCTGTACAGTTGCTATTTTCCAAAAGAGATTGTAGAAAATCAGCTTATAAAGTGTAATGGACTCTTCTTACTAAAAGAAAAGGACAGAAATCTGAGATTTAGAGAGAGATAAAATTCTCCAAGCCTGATTTTGCTTGTTAACCGCACTCTCCTCTTTTTCTGTTTGTACCAAAGATCACTTGCATTTCAAAGACCCTCAGGCCAAAGAGGACCTCACAGAGGCACTGATAGCCTCCTATTCTGCCTCGTCAAGAGAGTGCTCCCTCCGGTGAGGACTTCCCATTCTCCTTTGGCAGTATTCTCAAATTTACACCCACAAGGATTAGGAGGATAATGTAAACGTGGGAATCCACAGGAGTGTACGAATAGGTAATGGTGGAACCTGGAACAATCCAGCTGTCATATCCAAATTTTTAAAACACAGTGCCAGCTGGACTCTGATTCATCAGCCTTTGGTACTAAGGTAAATATGTACAGAGTGATCATTCTAAATTCCAGTGGCAGAGTGATCATTCTAAATTGCAGATCAGATCAGATCATGACCCTGCATAAAGACTTCCTGTGGCTCGAGGATGCCCACCGAATAAATACAAACTCCTGGGCAGGCAAGTAAGGCTCCTGCCTGCATCTGCAGCTTCACAAGCTGTCCTTTGCCCTTCTCCTCTCCTGCCCCACAGAATCTCAAATCCAGTCAAGCTGACCTTCTTGTGGTAACTCAAACACATGCTGTCTTGGCTTTCCACACCATTTGGCCTCCACTTCTCATCATATTCATTAAGCGAACTCTTACCCATTCTTCAAGACAAAGAATAATGTTCTATTAGACTAACAGTTCTCAAACTTTATGGTCTCAGGACCCCGTTCACTCTTAAAAATTATTGAGAACTCCAAAGGTTTTTGTTTATGAGGGTTATGTCTCTTGATATTTGCAGAATTAAAAAATTAAAACTGAAAGGCTTAAAAAATATTTATCAATTCATTAAAAACAAAATCAATGCATTATATGTTAACACAACATTTTTATGAGAAACGATTCTTTCCCAAAACAAAACATACTTGGTAAGAAGAGTGGCATTGTTTTACATTTTTGCCAATCCCTTTAGTATCTGGCTTAGTAGAAGACAGCTGGATTCTCTTATCTGCCTCTGCATTCAATCTGTTTGTACATGTTGTTTTGGTTGAAGTATATGAAGAAAACCCAGCCTCACAGATATGTTGTTGGAAACAGAACAAAAAAATGTTTAAATAAGCATTTCAGGTAACTGCGGAATTTATTCTTTGACGTTACACCCAAATTCAATTAGTGGTGATTTCTTAAAGTTTAGTTGCAATGTGGAATTCAAAACCATTTCACTGAAATTTTCATACTTTGTCACATTAAAATCCATTGTTCTATCTGGCACCCTGAATGGATCTTTTACCCATGCCTGATTTTGTAACATCATGCATTGGTCATGTGGAAAATATTAGTTCACTAAAGTATGCATATCTTCCAAATGTTGGCACATTTCACTATACAACACCAAAATATCACTTTTGTTAATATCACCATTGTTCTCACCAAAAAAGTCTCTGTATTGGGAGATGTCAAGTTCATGACTGGCAATATACTTTTCTAAAATTTTAATTTTTGCCTGAAATCTCAAATTTTATCATTGGCAACAAATATTCTCAGTTGTAGTGATGGGCCCAGCTTATTTATTTTCAAGAAAATGTCTGTCAAATACCCACATCTGAATAAGCATAGTTTGTCAGTAAGTTGCTCTTTCAAGTGAAAAAGTTTCATGAAAAAGCAACTAGTTCAGCTCAGAACTTGAAAAATCACACAGTGCTTTATCTTGAGGTAAAGCATATCATGTTTGAAGAAGCACTTTATATGTACTTCCCAGATCATCACACAGAATGTTGAAAGGAAATGTATTCAAGGGTCAAGAATTAATAAAATTAACAGTTCTTACTGCTTCATTAAAAAATTTTTAAGAAAACCTGGAAATTTTAGTTTTCCTGCAAGCGCGTGGTGGCGAAGAACCCAAGATTGTACTAGGAGTGCCGTGACTGGATTCATGCTGAGGCTCCAGTTTTACCCACCATTGCTTTTGCACCATCAGTGCAAATGTCAACACAGTGAAAAACAGCAAATCGCATCTTAGGATAATGTGAAAATAGTGTTGATCTCATAGACTACCTTTGAGAACTACTGCATGGGAGCGGAACTAACAAGAAGGCAAGTCCTGTGTCCAGTGGCCTGCTACAGCCAGCTCATATGCCTGCTGGAGGCTGCTACGGCAGCGGTAGGTGGTGAATAACTGAGAAAAACGCCCTCTTGCTGCTCCCCAGGAGTTTCTCAGGCCCTTCCCCCTGTCGGGGGAGAGAGCAAGCCCCTGTGAGTGAGGCCGCTGTCCTGTTGCTGCGTATGCCTAAACACCCAATGGTCGGCTTTCTTAACTTCATATCTTTTAGCAAGGAGTTCATGTCAGACCTACCACAGGCCTAAAGGTGGCTCCTGCTGGGACCCCAGGATGAGGACAAATGCTCAGGCTAAGAGTGCAAGCGCAGCATGAATAGGCCAAAATTAGGCCGGGTCTAATAACCCGTTTACTAACACCTGTATTAGTTCTCTATCACTAGGGGTGAACTGCTGTCCGACAAGCAGTAATCCCATAAGCTTTTCATTTGCATATCCCTCATTAACTGATTAAAACTTGAAGAAGGCAGCTTTCTGCAGCTGGTGGGCCCATTCCTTCACACAGCCAGCCTGGGTGGCTTGGGTAATGAAATCATGTGGGTGGATGTGAGGTTTACATGCAGGGAAGGGATTAAGAGTATTAGAATTTGTGTGAGCTGATGTTACCATATTCTCTCTACTGGAGCCCAGTAATTGGATGGGAGGAGAAATGGCAGACCCATTAGTTTTGTCTGTTTACTCAGGAGCAGGGTACTAGGATTCAATTTTGCTTTCTTTGGCTCCCTTGCCTTTGTGAATCAGGCCTGCTTTGTCTCCTCTGGCCCTGAGCACCTCCAAACACCAGCTCCGCTAAGGCGATCCAGCCACAAAGAAGAGACGTTGGTGACTCCGGCCTGGGGAGGAGAAAATGCAGCCCGACTCAAGTACTACTTGAAGGCAACCCCATCCCGCCTAGTCCAATCCTGGGATAGAGAGCGAGAGATAATTGAAATTTATAAACACTTCTGGGGCCTTTTTTGATTATTTTATTAGTTCTCCACATTTGGGATTAACAATCCTCTGCATCAAACGCACCGCAGGCTCCTTATTTGGGAAATGAATGGTTAGACATTTCGGAGACTTAACAAAGCAATTGTTGTGTTTGCCGGGTTTGCATAATTTTAATAGACAAAAAATAACACGAAGAAAAAATCCATTTCCTGTGCTGTTTGTACAGCTGGAGACAGAGCTCCTTATGCTTGGTGATGTAAGAGATGCACCATTGTCTTGCCCTCACCCTGACAATGCGGTCCCACTAATGTCCTTAACAAAAATGGACTGGGCAATTCTGAAAACTTTGAAGCTGAACATTGTCTCCAAAGTGTATGGGGCGCCACAGACAGAATGATGTTTATTCATCAGCAGCGCTGGGGTTTGCAAAGCTCAAAGATGAGGACTTGCACCAGCAAAGAGTGAAGGAAAATGTGGCCTGAGCTTGAAGCTAGGGAATATAAGGGGAAAACGTGGATTTGGAAATTTTATTTTCTGCCATAGCAATATCAGAGAAGCGTATGGAAGCATATTTAGTTTACTTCGATTCTGTGAAGGTTTATTTTATAATTCCAGTTTGCTTTCTTAAAAGCCACAGCCCACCACCCCGAATTCTGATCTGAAATTATGCAAGTAGTTTTATCACTTGTTGAAATATTAACTTTTAATTGGTTTATATAATTAAACGTCTTCAGTAAAGAAACAAATTAAAACAGCCACCAAATGCAACTCTGAGTTTCTGAGTTAGGCCATTTGTAGGGTTTTTAGTGAAATCATTTAGTATAATTAAGGAATTCAAATGAGACTCCCCAAAGCAATAGAGAAACGGCAATACCAGTCATTATTAAAGGTTTCTCACTGTAAAATCAAACAAACAAAAACAAACAAGCAAGCCTAAATAAATAAATAAATAACATTACACATTAATAACCATCCTATGTATGATGTAGTTGGGGGGGAGAGAGGGAAGGGGGAAAGAGGAGCAGGTAGAGGGACAAGAAAATCAACGACAATGTATATTGAGAAGTTAAAATAAAATAAAATAATCCATCCTATGGGTACATTTATGTGTGTTTTACCAATCAGTAAAATAAAATGTTTCCATTTCTCTCTCCTTCTGTCTAATAAATAATAATAAATACAGTTATTATTATAATTATTTTTTCTGCTCCTGTTGTCATTGTTAATGAAAGCATTTGAATCCCCTGTGCTTGACGCTCAATATAGCTAACATTTTCGACTCTCTGCTGGGCTTAAATAGGCATTCAAAAGAGGCCCATCTAACAAAGCATGCAAGAGTTCAACCACATCCCAGCATTACTAGTTGGCATTGGAGAAAATCTGATTAGAAATAGTGAGGAAAAGACAATCGGAGAAAGTTTTTATCATGGCTCATTTAAGGATTCTTGGAGCCAGAGATGCATGGAATCTCAAGAATGGAAGGAACCTTACAAGTCTTCAAATCCAGCCATACAGCCAACACTGTAAATCCCCTCTGCAGAAAAGTCAATATACCTAACTTACCTGTTCCAAGTATTTGTGACCTATCGTGTTTTTAAATTTTCGCAATCCTGATCTAGAAGCTGACCTTCCAGCCACTTTGAATGCCTCTCGTTTATCTTTTCATAATATATTATTCATGAAGAAATTCACATTTTTTGAGTACTTACATACCATGTAGCTGGTGCTACATATGCAGTATCCTGTGAAGTGGGACTAGTTATTCTCATCTAAAGGCAATGAAACTGAGGCTCAAGGAGGCAAAACAACCTACCCAAGGACACACAGCCACTATGCACATCAGCCCCCTGATCTGATATCTTGCTACATAACAGAACCACTCCAAAGTTCATGGTTTAAAGCAGCCACCATTTCATTTTTTCATGATTTTGTGCTGCTGGGAAGTCATGCTATTCTGCACTGGCTTGACTGGGTGGGGCTGGATGGTCTGGGATGGCCTCACTCACACGTCTAGGCCTCAGCTAGGATGTCTAGGACAGCTGGACCTCTCTCCGTGTTATTCTTGAGGAGGCTAATGCAGACTCAGTCACAGGGTAGCAGCCTTTCAAGAGAGTGAGAGCAGAAGCTGCAAGTCTTCCGGAGGTCTAGGCTCTGAACTCACAATCACTTCATTTGCATTCTGTTGATCAAAGCAAGTCACACAGCCAGCCCGGGCTCAACAGCAGGGAAATAGATTCTGCCTCTTGATGGGAGGAGCTGCAAAAAATTTTTGGCCATTTGTAATTGAATACACGGTCTATGATTTGTGGTCCTCTGGAGCCAGACGGTCTATGTTCAAATCTTGGCTTTGCTAGCTGTTAATTGTGATGCTTTATGAAAGTTAACTAACACCTCTTGCCTGTTTTCTCATCTAAAACAAGGATAATAACAGAACCCTCATCAAAGGGTGGTTATGAGGATTAAGTGATTGGATATATATGTGTATATATAAAGCATTTAGAATACTGCCTGGTACAGAGTCTGCACAATGTGTTAGTGACTGTCACTATTATTGTTATTATTTCATATGTTGCACTGCCCACCTCGATATTTACTAATGTAACAGAAATGGGACACAAAGCAGAAGAGTTAAGTGGGAAAGATCTAATATTCACTTACCACCTATCTATGCAGGCACCATGTTAAGTGCTTTAAATAGAGTACTTCATTACGTTCTTAGAAGAATCCGGTAGGGTAGGTGTTATTCTCCCTGGTTACAGATAAACTAAGGTGAATAAGACATAGTCCTTTTTTTCTCAAAAAGCTCACACGCGAGTGTGAAAAACATTATAAAAAATAACAGCTTTTTGGTTACCCCACAGCACACTCATATACACTGCTAACTCACTGGAGCACCATAGGGTTTTTGTCATCCCCATGAAGCGGCTGATGTGCAAAGAAGTTAAGCATCAGGAGGTTACTCAGCTAATATGCAGGAGATCCTGGACTAGGACTGATGTCTTCAGGCACTCCACTCTAGGCTTTTCCATGATACCCACGTCTCTCTTATTTAAATTGTCAACTGTCACATAAGGAGGAAAATGATCCCCAGAAAATGCTAAGAAAAACTTGATTATACGAAGGCAGAACAGCCAAATGAAGCATAAGTCAGCTCCCTTGGTGCGTCCCACACCTGTCATCACACTTGCAGTTGTTTGCTGAAATCATTTTGGATGTGGTATGGCTGTTAAGCTGATACAGTAACACTAATGTACCATGGCCTTCTCAAGACTAAAGCTGTAGCCCAGTTCATATAAGGAAATCATTCCATGGCTGGCTTAATGAGCAATCAGCTCACAGATGCCAAGCATTAATCAAAGACTAGGATGATGACTATTGGAACTGCCTTAGAAAGAGTGGGGATCCCTGACTTCATTTAGGATTGTCACAGCTCCCAGTCAAGGTGATATTGGAATATGTGGGCTCCTTTTACACAGTGGAAGGACTGAATACCAGCCATCAGAAAAATCTGATTCCAGGGTTGGAATCAGACAGACCTGAATTGTGATCCTGTGGCACTGCCACTCTCTGGCTGTGTTACCTCGTGCAGGTCTTTCCCTCTGTGAGTCTTGCTTCCCTCCTCAGTAATAAGACCAGTCTCCTCAAATGACTGTTGTGATGACTGTGTGAGATCCTGTACATAAAGAGCTGAGCACAGTGCCTGGTACCTGGTAAACCCTTCTTATTGGTGAAGACTGAATTGATAGTATCAGAGCAAGGAACCCAGGCGTGTTGAAATCCTGCCCTACAATCCCTTTCCTTCTGAGGGAGCTAAACACAGGAGGAACAATAGCAGAACAAAATCCAAGTTCCATTTTGGCATTGAGCTGCTTGCACACCCTTGTCCTAAGTTCTGGGAAAGCTGTGGTGGAAAACATGGTTTTAGCTTGAGGACGAAACAAAGCCTTCACATTCTTCTCCCAAGTCTAAATCTCACAATTGCCTACTGTCTGGTGGGTTCATGAGGGAAAAAGGTCAAAGAAAAGAGGGGATGACAAGTTGGCCAGGTTTGGGGAGACAGAAAGAGAAGGAAAAGAAGAAGGAGGAAAAGAAAGAGAGGAGGAGGAGGAGGAGGAGGAGGAGGAGGAGAGAGATGGCTGGGCTTGCCTTGATGTGCCAGGCCCTGTCTAGGTTTGCTCACCACACAGGAGTAGGAAGCAATGGTAAGGGCTTTTTAACACAGTGACCCTGCCTACTGGTCACCATGACCCACTCAATGTTTTAGATTTTCATTTTGCAGATTAGCGATCTTCTTCCTTTGACAGGGGTCATGGAAGAAGGTGAATGGAGGTAGACGTGGCATTGGGAGGCGAGGCTGAAGATTCACCTCTCCTCCAGCACTCAATACTCTGTAACTATAATTACTGTCATTGTTGTTATATGCCTGAGCTTCAGTGTCCCCACCATTAGTAACAGGAAAATTGAAGAGAAAGGGCCAAACTTCCTTTCAACTCTGAATTAATGACAGTAATATTTCAGGAAAACTGTAGGTCAATAAAAACCTATAAGTAAAAATTCATTGTTTTCAAATGATACATTGAAGATAGTGTGGCATATAATTAGAGCACAAAGAGAGAGTCATGACTTGGGCAAATTATTTAGTCCCTCTGAGTCTTAGTTTCCCCATCTGTAAATAAGAACTAATGATAACTACCTCAAAAATGCAGGAGAATTAATGAGCTAATGTAGCATAAAACCTTGTATGGGGTCAAAGTTCAAGAAATAGTAGTTTATTATCATTACTGAATGTATGGTGTAAGATTCCTTATTATTAATTCTGATCTTCATTATGCTATGCAATGCACTCCTACTTTTTCAGCTTTAAGTTTATCATTCCTTACCCACCCCTTCCCACCCCCTTCCATCCCCCCCACAGAGCCATATCCAGGTGGAGCATTACAATGAAGTAGAATCTGATTTGGATTTAGGAAGAACTAGAAGTGAACCCAGGCTCTACAATTTTCTAGTTTTGTGACTCGTGTCAAATCGTTTGCCTTCTCTGAATGGCTCATCTAGATAATAATTCCATGGCATATTTCTAATTGTTGATCCCAGTATCCATTCTCTTCCTTTTTATCAGGGCATATTGCTGTCTTGTTAGAAGACTACATTTCCTGGCTTCCCTTGCAGCTACTTGTGGTACCAGGATTAAGTTTTGGCCAGTGAGATACAATTGGGAGTGTTTCATGGCCCTTCTGTAACCCTTTCCTATTTCCTGGAGCAATTGCCTGATGGCTGGAGCTCACCAAACTTCTTGGTCCCTGGGGATGATTAAACAGAGAGTTGGAAGGAGCCTAAAGCCCTGAGATAGAGGGACCCCCATACCAGCCCTTTAGTGACTACATCTGAACATCCTTTATGAATGATTAAAAATAATCAACCTTGTTTAAATTAATCTCATTTTGAGTATTCTGTCACATGGAGCCAACCCTAAATAAGACAGAGTGCTTGTCTTATTGTAGGCATTCAATAATTTTAATTTTTTCCCTCTATTCTACCCATCAAATCTGTTCTTCTAGCTCTAGTCAAAGAATCTTTCTTAAGTTCAAATATTAAACAACAAATTTGTTATCCCCATTTTAAAGTCTTTGATGGGGTTATGATGAGGGTCAAATGGAATAATTCAGTAAAAGTACTTTGTACTTTGTAAAGTTCTATCTGAAGAGGAGGTATGGGGGCCTTTCCCACCATGGCTACGCCCTTTCTAACCAGTCTTGTTCCTGCTGCCCATTCCAACCCTTCCTTCCATCCACTTTATTTTCCAGGGGCATCAAACTCAACACCTCACATATAAGTCTCAAACTTCTCTACTGGTAGAGGAGAAGAATAAGCACAAACCCTGAAAGTATCTGAGGATGGAGCCTGATGCACCCTTATGGAATAGCCGCCAAATTTCCTGGAAGTGTTAGGTTTCATCTCAAAAAATTAATTTGAATTTTCATTCTTCTCTACTCCTGTTTACAAATAAAACTACAATTTAAGTCACTCACCCCTGAGTAGTCTGTGGCTTTGAAAACTCCCAGACAGTAATAGTTTAAGAGGTTATGTCTAAACTGGCTTTGAGTTGGGGAGATGTTGGAGTAGGATGGGTTAGCTGTCTCTTTCATTAGTCTGCAATATCTCCCATGAAAATTATTGCAGTTTTGTACAATCACCACTAATAAAATCACCATACCTCCATCTCCCTTAGGGCCTAGTGCTATAACTAGTCCAATAATAGATGCTCATTAAAGATCAGATGGAATGAATAAATGAATGAATGTCCAACAAATGAAGGTCCCTTATCACATCCAAAGAAAGAGGTGGCTTTGCGGAACTTGAACCTCAGATTTCACCCACATGCCTTGTAGTTCGACCTAGGGCAATACCAGCATTGACCTCGTCCACATATGTGACTTACTACACTTCTAAACTGGGCCCTGGAGCCTTCTCTACGTACAATGGAAAGATAAGGCAAGCATCTCCACCTCAAGTCAGCACAGCCAGGAAAATCCATTGCCAATGTCCCAGTGGTCTCTGAAATGTCAATACCATGAAGGTTGACGCTAAGCTCCACACACCCCCACATTATCAAATGCCCCTTTGCTGAATGTTTTGTCTAGTCTGTCAGCACCATTTACTGCTGAGCAGGTCCCTTATCTTTATTGATCACTTAATTTATCTTTTCTTAACTTCCCTTGCACCGTCTGGTGCTGTGTGTCCGTCTGTTGAGGCTGTCATGACTGGTTTGCTCTTGAAATAATAGGGGCAGCAGGTGGTGTGACTAAGTCGACCCTGCACAGAATGGGGGACCATTCCCAGTCCCTGTCTCAACCTGCCAGTGTGTCTACACCCTCCCAGCTGTTCCACATTAAAGCAGTCAACTGTGACTTTACAGTCCAAGTTTTACACAACAGTTTTACAAACTGGGAAGAAGGTCTTTTGTCACAAATCCTTTGTCAGGCAGTAGAATGGGGGGAGAGAAAGCCAGTTCCGAGACTTGGTGCATTTTAATGAATATGCAGACAGATACACATCCCTTCGCCTTGGTAAAGGGGGTGTGAATTGGGGCTGGAAGCCTGGCTGGAAGGAGAGAGAGCAGACTGACTACTTGCTCTTGGGACGATTTAGTAAGAGGAAAAACTACTCTTTCAGTACCAGTTTCTGCTTCAAACAGACCTTCAACTCCATGAAAGCTTTCACTTCTCTTGTAAAGCGAAAATAAGCGCAGTTAGTTGGAGCCCTATGTCCTAGGGTCAGTACTCTGGGGGCAGGTGTGATGCAATTGGGAAAACAGCAAGAAAATTATGCCTCTGGGACTCAAAAGCCAAGTGACTTAATGATTTGGGGCTTGTAATTGCATGTGAGAATAAATGATACAAAGTGAAAAGAGCACAGAGTTTTGAATCAGACAGACTTAGCCTCCAAAATGAAGTGACTTTGACATAACTCACTATTAACAATATGTTATATTAAAATTCCTATTTCTTAAAACAGAAATCTTTGATATGACAATTTTATCTCTATTAACTAGGAGATAATTAATTAAAACCTTGAAATAATTAAAATTTACCTCTCTATATATATACATACATGTACACCCCCCACTTTGATGATGAGTTGAAAGGCAAGGAAAAAATAATTTAAATTTAACACTGTGGAAAGAGTACATTAGAGTAGGAGTCAGGAAACCGTCTGTGTTCTAATACTAGCCAGCTGATTGAGTTTAGGTTTATCTCTTAAACATCTTGAGATTTAGTTAGAAAATTGTAGTAGATGTACTTTATCTCTAATGGTAATAGAGGGAGGAGTCAAGGAGAGTGGGGCCATTGTCTCTTTTTATCCTTATTTATATATGTTCCTGGAATGGAAATTCCTACCCTCTTCTAGACATCAGAAAGGCACCTTTGACTCTTCCTCACCTTGACTCCTCCCTATGGGAGAGCCCTGGAACCTCATCCCTTGGAGCCACTCTTCTCTTCTGGGAGGTATGGGGTATTAAAGGTTGCAGTTTCCTCAGGACCTATTCTTCTCTCTTTCTGGATGGCTGGCCAAGAGGTCACAGATGCAAAATTCTCCCTCCAGCGCTCACCTCTTCTTCCACATGTTGAGCAAATCTGGGTCATAACCCAGATCCCACCTTGTAAAACAGATACTAAAAATGTGATCTGCTGACCAAAATGTTGATTATTGATCCAAGATAAGTAATGCAGACACTGTCAGTAAATATTTAGAAGTCTGTCCATCCAACCTAGACTAGGTAAATTGATAAACATAAAGTAAGCCATTTTTCACATTAAGAACTCTTGATATAGCTTAGATTATGTGTTTATATTGGAAAACAAGTAAGCCCTTTAATCAAAAAGCTAAGATTCTACTTTAAGAATCTAAAAAATAATAATAAGAAGAAAAAAGATCAAATTAAAACCAAAAGCAGGCAAAGGGAAGGAAATACTAGAGATAAGAACATAAATCAATAAAATATAAAATAATAAAGAAAATCATTGAAGTTAAAACCTAGTTCTTTGATAAGATCAATAAGATTGATAAACTTCTAGGTAAACAGATCAAGAAAAAAGACACAAATTACTACTATTATGAAAAAGAAGATATTAATATCGACCCTACAGAAATTGAAAGGATAATAAAGTAATATTGTGAACACCTTTATGCCAATAAATTTGTTAACTTAGATAGATGGACAGATTTCTTGAAAGACACAAACTACTCAAGAAGAAATATAATCTGAATTCTCTTTTATTTATTAAAGCAATCCAATTCATTTCTAGAACTTCTCCACGAACAACACTTCAGGCCCAGATGAGTCCACTGGTGATTTCTACCAAACATTTAAAGAAGAAATAATGCCAATTCTAAATAAACTCTTCCAGAAAATAGAAGAGGAGGAAACATCTTCTAAGTCATCTTATGAGGCTAGCATTATCCTAAGAGCAAAACCAAAGAATGGCATTACTGGAAAAGAAAACAATAGCCTAATATCCTTCATGAATACTAACACAAAAATCTGTAACAAAATTTTATCAAATTGAATTCATCAGTACCTAAAAGATGATATATCATGACCAGATAAAGTTTATCCCAGAAAGTCAAAGTTGAGTCTACATTTGAAAATCAATTGATATAAACAATCACATCAATGGACCAAAAAGAAAAATCCTGTAATCATCTCAATAGATGCAAAAAAAGCATTTGACAAAATCCAACATCTATTGATGATAAAGGAAACTTCCTTAACTTTATAAAAAGCGTCTGTGAAAACCTATACTAACATCTTATTTTGTGGTAAAGAACTGAATGCATTCCCCCTTAAAATCAAGAAGGCAAGGTGTTTGTTCTCATTACTCATACTCAACAATGTACTAAAAATTATAACTAATGCAATAAGGCAAGAAAAAGAAATAAAAAGCATACAATTGAAAAGAAAAAATAAAACCGTCTTTATTTGAAGATAATCACTTACATGTAAAATCCCAAAGAATCTATAAAAAAATGCTACTAGAAGTAATAAGTGAATTTAGGAAGGTTTCAGTATACAAGGTTAATATACCAAAATCAATTATACTTCTATATACTACCAATAAATAATCAGAAATTTTTAAAAAATGCTATTTACAATAGCTTTCACAACCACGAAATGCATAGGAATACATCCAGCTAAATATGTGCAAGATTGTATGATGGTACTTCAAAAAGTTCTTGAAGAATTAGAATTCAAAGATAATACAAATCTTTCCATGAACTTTTTAAATTTTCCTCATATAATGAAAATTACAAAACACTGATGACAGAATTAAATAAATAGAAAGATATAGCATATTAATGGATTGCAAAAGTTAATATTGGGAAGCACTAATAAAGACAGTGTGGAATTAGAATACAGACAGACATTTAGATCAATGGAACAGAATATATAGTCAAGAAATATGCCCACAGTTATATATTGAATTGATTTTTGACAAAGATGTCATGGTAATTTGATGGACAAAGTATAATCTTTTTGGGAAATGATGCTTGAAAATTTGAGCCTCCATTTGCAAAAAAATAATAATAGTAATAATTAATGAATAAATAAAAGAAAACAAAAAGAAAGAAAAAAGAACTGCAATTCTTATTCACAACATATGCAAAAGCTAACTCAAATTGGATCATAAGCCTAAATATAAAGCTTAAAACTATAAAGCTTCCAGAATAAAATATTGGAGAAAATCTTTGTGATTTTGGATTAGGCAAACATTTCTTAGATAAAACACAAAAAGTTCAAACCACAAAAGAAATTGGGTTTAAAAATTTTTTAATTTCTGCTCTTTAAAAGACATTATGGGCCGGCCCGGTGGCGCAATGGATGGTGCGCCGCTTGGGAAGCGCGGCGGCCCTCCCGCCTGAGGGTTCGGATCCCACATATGGACCGGTTCCCGCTCACTGGCTGAGCGAGGCGCGGGGGCAGCGCCGAGGGTTGCGATCCCGTTGCCGGTCTCCGGTCCGGTACAGGGGCAATACTGAGGGTTGCGATCCGTTGCCGGACATGGAAAAAAAAAAAAAAAAGACATTATGGAGAAAATAGAAAATCAAACCAAAGACTGGGATAAAATACTTGCAAACAAAACATTTGATAAAGAACATATATTCAGAATTTATAAAAGCCTTATAACTCAATAATCAGAAAAAAATTTAAATGGACAAAAGATTTTAACAGGCACATCATCAAAGAAAAGATTTCAGTGGTCAATAAACACTTGCAAACATGCTAACATCTTTAGTCATTAGTGAAATTCAAATTAAAACTGCAATAAGATATCACTACACACTTTTTCTAAAGAAGAAAGCAAAACTGAATTCCAAGTACTAGTGAGGACGTGGAGCAATTGGAAATGTCATGCAGCATTCCTGAAAATGTACAATAGTACAGTCATTTTGGAAAACAGTCTGACAGTTTCTTATAAAGTTGAAAATATATTTACCCCATGACCTAGCAATTATATTCTTAGATATTTACCCAAGAAGAATGAAGGTATATGTACACACAAAATCTGTTGTATTAGTCCATTTCTGTTGCTTATAACAGAACAGCTGAAACTAGGTAATTTATAAAGAAATGACATTTATTTCTTACAGTTCTGGGAGGTTGGAAGTCTACAATCTGGGGGTGCATCTAATGAGGGCCTTCTTCTGGGTGGGAACTCTATACAGTGTTCTGGAGTGACCAGGGTGTCACATGGCAACAACAGGCTGAGAAAGAAAGCTAACCTCCTCATTCGCTCTCCTTATAAAGCCATCAGAACCAGCTCATGACAACTCGTTACTTCATGAATGGAGTATCCATTCACGAGGACACAGTCCTTATGATTCAATCACCTCTCAGGGGCTCCACCTTTCAAATACCCTTCTTAGCACTGTTACAATGGGGGTCAAGCTTCAATGAGTTTTGGGGGACCACGAGGACACAGTCCTTATGATTCAATCACCTCTCAGGGGCTCCACCTTTCAAATACCCTTTTTAGCACTGTTACAATGGTGGTCAAGCTTCAATGAGTTTTGGGGGATATTCAATCCATAGCACCTGTATATAAAAGTGTATAGTTACTTTATTCATAATTGCCCCAAACTGGGAGTAATTCAAATGGCCATTAACTGGGGAACAGGTGAACACATTTTGCTACATCCATACAATGGGATATCCCTCAATAATGAAGAGAAATCATTAGTGAGACATTTAACAACATGGATGACTCTCAAAAGCATTATGCTAAGTCAAAGAAGTTAGAGACAAGAGGCTGTAGGACCAAACTGTGCTCTTCCATTTATATAACAGAAGGAAAAACTACAAGGAGAGGATCAAAGTTACCAAGGGCTGACACGAGAGAACTTTTGGGGGGATAATGGGAATATTTCATATCTTGATTGGTTGGTGGTTACATGACTGCACATATGTAGCAAAACTCATTGAACTGTACACCTAAAAAGAGTGAATTTTACTTTGTTTAAATTATAACACAATAAACCTGATTTAAAAAAAAATATTATGGCAGATGCCTTCGAAAAAAGCTGTGTAACAAAACCAATATGCAGATGAGTTAAAGCCACCTCTTAAGCAACAGGTATGCTTATGTGTCCAAACTGTTCCAGACAATAGAAAAAGATGAAGAGTTTCCCAATGTTATGACGTGAGAATAGACCAAAACTGATAGCATACCTTAACAATGATAGAAATAAACTCCAGAATTGTGATTATAGATATAAATATATCAAGTAAAATATTAGAAAACCTATTTGAGCAATTTTTAAAAATTGAAACATAGTTGATTATACATATCTGTGAGGTACAGAGTTGAATATCAATACCTGTGTGCAACAGGTGATGCTCAAATCAGGATAACTAGTATATTCAACATTATACAATGTAATCATTTTTTGTGGCTGAGCAATATTTTAAAAGAATAACATATCATTGCTAAATAGGGTTTATCCCAGAATTTCAAAGATTGGTCAATATAATTCAATCTATTAATATCTATTCCTGATTTTTAAAAACTTCAATAAACAAAAAGGTAATAATGTAACCTAATACATAATTTAAATGTACCATTATGAAAAATTATCTGAAGTTATTAGTTAAAATCCTTCTAAATAATAAAATACCAAAGAAATGAGGTATAAGATCAGAAAAGTAGTGATTGTCCCTGTTTGCAGATGACATACTATATATATAAAAACCTTAAGACTCTACCAAGAAACCCTTAGAACTGATTAACAATTTCAGTAATGTTGAAGGATACAAAACTAACACCCCTAAATCAGAAGCGTTTTTATTCTTCAATAATGAACTAGCAGAAAAAGAAATAAAGAAAGCAAGACTGTTTGCAATAATCACCAAAAAATAAAATACCTAGAAATTAATTTAACCAAGGAGGTGAAAGAGCTCTACAAAGAGAACTACCAATCACTGCTGAAAGAAATTAAAGCAGACACAAAAAGGTGGAAAGACATTCCATGCTCTTGGGTTGGAAGAATCAACATTGTGAAAATGTCCATACTGCCCAAAGTAATCTACAGATTCAGTGCAATCCCCATTAAAATACCAATGGCATCTTCACAGAAATAGAAAAAACAATCCTAACATTCATATGGAACAACAAAAGACCATGAATAGCCAAAGCAATCCTGAGCAAAATAATAATAATAATAATAAAGCCGGAGGCATAACACTACCTGACTTCAAATTATACTACAAAGCTATAGTAACCAGAAAATCATAGTACTGGCATAAAAATAGACAATCAGACTAATGGAATAGAATAGAGAATCTAGAAATCAACCCACAGACTTATAGGCAACTGATCTTCAACAAAGGCACCAAGAACATACATTGGGGAAAAGACTGCCTCTTCAATAAATAATGCTGGGAAAATTGGACATCCATATGCAGAAGAATGAAACTAGGCCTGCACCTCTCACCATACACCAAAATCAACTCAAAATGGATAAAAGACTTAAGTTTAAGACCTGAAACTATAAAATGACTAATGGAAAACATAGGGAAACATTTCAGGAAGTAGGACTGAGCAAAGATTTCATGAATAAGTCCCCAAAAGCACAAGCAACAAAAGAAAAGATAAATAAATGGGATTATATCAAACTAAAAAGCTTCTGCACAGCAAAGGAAACAATCAACAGAGTGAAAAAACTACCTACAGAATGAGAGAAAATATTTGCAACTATATAACTAACAAGGGATTAATATCCAGAATATACAAAGAACTCAAATAACATTAAAAAAACAAATAACCCAATTAAGAAATGGGCAAATGATGGGTCCAGCCTGTGGCTCACTTGGGAGACAGTGGTGCTGATAACACCAAGGCCATGGGTTCGGATCCCATATAGGGATGGCCGGTTAGCTCACTTGGGAAAGCATGATGCTGACTACACCAAGTCAAGGGTTAAGATCCCCTTACCGGTCATCTTTTTTTTTTAAAAAGAAGTGGGCAAATGAGCTGAATAGACATTTTTCGAAGTAAGACCTATAAATGGCCAACAAGTACTTGAAAAAATGCTCAATATCACTAATCATCAGGGAAAAGCAAATTAAAACCATGTTGAGATATTATCTCACCCCAGTGAGACTGGCCATAATGAAAAGAAGTGAGAATAGCAAATGCTGGTGAGGATGCTGAGAAAGGGGAACTCTTCTACACTGTTGGTAGGAAAGCAAATAAGTACAGCCACTAAGGAAAACAGTATGAAGGTTTCTCAAGCAACTACTCATATATCTACCATACAATCCAGCAATCCCACTGCTGGGTATATACCCAAAGGAATGAAAATCATCATGTTGAAGGGATACCTGCACTTCCACATTCATCGCAGATCTGTTCATAGTAGTCAGGCTATGGAACCAACCTAAATGTCTATTGATGGACGATTGAATAGGGAAGATGTGGTGTATATACACCATGGAATACTACCCAACCATAAAAAGGAATGAAATTCTGCCGTTTGCAGCATCATGGATGAGCTTGGAGAAACTCACATTAAGTGAAATAAGCCAGGCACAGAGGGAAAAATACTGCATGTCCTCTCTCATCAGTGGGAGCTAAGAAAGGAAGAAGGAGGGAAAGAAAGACCACAGTGGTGTGTTGGACTTGCAGAGGGAGAGAACGGATCTAGCTAGGGTTGCCAGGGATGGTGATGAGGAGGGAGATGGGGAGATGTTGGGTGTGGGACAGGGAAACAATTGTAATGTGAGATGGTGGTGTGCTGATAGTATTGATCTGATAATCACATCTTTGGCACAGTTGCTGACGGTCAGCTCTGTGCCTAATGTATTCGTATAAACAATAAAAATTTTTAAAAATTAATAAAAAATCTGTGCCCTATCCCCAAGAGTTTCTGATTTAACAAAACAAATAAGAAAACTATATTCCTAAAAGGCATAAATTTTGCTGTTTGTAAATTATAACTCAATAAACCTGACATAAAAATCATATTGATATATACAATGTTCACTCAGAGTATGCAATAGGCGTTAAATATGGAGAATCACTATTTAACTCAATTTTTTATTTTTTAAGAGTGGTAAAAAGTTGCAAGTGTAACAGCATCTCTGTATATTAATTGCCTAAATGTACACTTTTAATGAACTGTATATACAGTTTTGTAATTCTTTTCTTTTACCTATGTTGTTTGTTTTATTATATGAGTTGAAATTTAATTTTATATATGTTGAACTTAATAAACATTGGATTTGTGCTTTATGTATTTGCTTTCTTCATTTTATTCTTTCTCATTCATTTTATTCTTTTTTACTACATTTGACAAATTTATAGGTCTGTTATGGCTTGGGAATAAAAAAAAACCTGGTCCTTCAGCATAGATAGTTCTAGAAGCACTATTCTAGAAAAATGTCTAGAGGCCCATGTGTGTGTGTGTGTGTGTGCGTGTGTGTGTGTGTGCATGTGTGTGTGTGTGTGTTACCAAACCAAATGATGTCTGTTTGCCTGCACACCATAAAAAGCCAATTACTGAAGCACATGTCTTTGCAGTTGAGAAAGGTTTGTTCACAAAGTGGCCATGTGAGAAGATGGGAGATTTGCATCTCAGATCTGTCTTACTCACAATTGGGAAGATGGTACACTTATGGGGAAGTGATTAGGGGCAGTGCAAGGCATGGGGGTATCATGATTGGTTAAAGGGTTTGAGGGAATCCTTCAGTGATCTGTGCAGACTGAAGTCTTCTCTATGTTCAGAAGGTGGCAGCCTTAGCAGGATCTGAAGGTGGAGCTCTTGGCCCTCTGACACCAAAAATCAGGCATTGGCACAGGCTCTGTAGCCATGTCAGTGGGCTCAGCCATCCTAGCACGGTTTGTGTTGGTCCAAGGTAACTCCAATGATCCTGAAAAAAAATCTTAGGCACACAATTCATGACTTCTGTGCCAGAGTTAAAAGGCAGTTAGGAAGAAACAGAATGATTGGTTAGTTATGGAAATTTATGGAAAGAACTTAAATAGGAAATAAATTTTAACTGTTCAACAGTGAAACTAAACTGTTTAACAGTTCAACTGTTTCACATGTAACCACAGTTATGTGTGTGTTATTTGTTTCCTTTGCAATTGGAATGGGTCACTGTCCATCCTGCAGACCCAATCTTCTCTAAGGTAACAATTCTAGAAATTCCACTTGGTCTCAAATGTAAGATGTATTCTCCATTGCAGCTCTACTGGCACTCTGTGACTAATTCTCAACTTTTTCTGCAATTAGAGGGGAAAGGGTGTGATTGACCACATCAAATCTCAACATGAAGTTTCTTCCAGTTTTAGAAGCCTAAGATTTTGTCAGGGTTTTATTAACAAACCAACAATGCTCACCGTAGTTGCCAGAGTCAGTGCAGAGAGAAGTCTCCTTACCCTAGTCCTCTTCACCAGTCCTGAATACTTCCCTTTAACCTAGCAAACAGTTACAGGTACCTCCTTATACATAAGGCCCTGGCTCAGCACTGTAACAAGGAAGATAAACAAGGTAGACTCTGTGCCCTCAGAAGATTTATAGCTTATCTTACAATAAGAATTGCTCTTCACAATGATGATCCTAAAGCCAGTAAGACCCATGACTATGAAGAAAAATTCAATTGTCTTTTCTTCCTTACTAACAAAGTGGTGCCAGAAATGGTAGAAAGATACCTACAGTAGTCAAAATAAGTAGCTTTTTCCTAAATATCAAGAAACTGAGCATTAAGTTTACCTAACCACCAAATTCCTCAAGGTTTTTATTCCTCATAATTAAGGTTTTCACTGCCCATTTGGAACTGTTATCCGAGAAGGATAGAACTTCCATTCCTAAAAGGCCTGCCTGACCATTGTCTGCAAAACAGCCACAGTCAATTAGATAATTAGCTTGGTCTTGACACACCTCTGTTTCCTCCATTGTCTTAGCTTTTTTGCTTACAATTTTACATATTTACTTATAGATTTTTTAAATTAAGAAAATAGACATAGCATTATTTTTTTCTGGTTTGTTGATATTTTCTAGTAGTGGAATGGAAGGTTTATATAGTGATCTAATTCCCAGGCTTTTCCTCCACTAAAATGTAAAGGCCTGGACCTTAAGTGATAATGATCTGAATGCTTTTCATTTTGACACTAATGGTTTAAAACCCAACCATCTATAAAGAACTTTTTTCTAGAATGTTTTTTTCAGGAAAAGTTCTGACTTTCCATGTTCTTACATTTATCATAAAATAGAAGATATGTGACTGATCATATTTCCCCTTTTAGTTTAAGCCAAACACTTTGTCTCTGGTTCACAATTACTTAACCCTTTCTCTTTATGATTTTTTACTTCTCACTTTATCTGTCTTTATTTAAGCTGCCTCAGAATTTCCACAGAAGTAAGCAAGTATATAGCACTCAAAAATAAACTGATCAAATTAATAACAGTGATTTAAGAGTGGGTTCTATTAGTTCTTTCCCCTCTTAAGCTGCCTCAGAATTTCCACAGAAGTAAGCAAGTATATAGCACTCAAAAATAAACTGATTAAATTAATAACAGTGGTTTAAGAGTGGGTTCTATTAGTTCTTTCCCCTACTCCACTACTATTTTGTTTGATTACTTAAATCTAGGGGTCTTTCAGAAGCCTAGATTTATTTCTTTTAATGAAATTTATAAAATGATGTTATTTAAGTTAAAATTGAATATTATTTACTCTTTTCCTCCAAATGAAATCAGAAATGACTTATTGGGGTTTTGGAAAAGATAATTTTTTATAACAAAAATAAAAACATTTTGCAAGCAACTAAAATCAGGTAGTGGGTTATATAGTATTCCCCAAAATAGCATTAATATAAAAATTTGAAATGCGTCTTTAAAAACAAAAATTCAAAGCAATATGCCAGATATTTAGAAGCCATTACTAATAAGCAGCATATTTGCTTAAAGATAGCATCAAAAATTTTAACTTATAATCAAAATCTGAGTTTCAGGTTTACCCCTGAATATAATTCTCACCAAGTATGATCATATTCCAAACATCACTTCCATCCCTGCATCCATAATAAAATATGTGAGAGAGCCACTGTAATGCCTGCCACCGCATTCCAAAAGCCAGACCTTTTCTAACCACCTTCTGCAAAAAGTTCTCCAGTTGGTGTTATTTACCGTGGTCATATGATCAAATAGCGCGGTCTCTCACCTCAGGGACCCAGGGTGTAAATTACAGAGAAGGCACAAGTGAACTGAGTTTGGTGGTCTCGTTTGAGACCCTGACAGACATTTGTCTACCTCACAAAAGCTCCCATACAATTGTGTTCAATTTGTCACAACTGACAGTTTCTGCTCTAAAGAGGCCCAGATCTGGAGAGGCACAGATGTTATAGTTTTTATCCTTCCTCAGTTTGGACCAGAAGGACAAAATTTACCCAGAAGAGTTAATAACTCCAAGCAATCTGCCCAACTCAAACTGTGAACCTTTTTCTATTCCGCCCCCCCATCTCTGATGTTGGTCTAGATCAGTTTCCTCATCAGAGAAGCAGCCCCTAGCCATCATCAGATCACCCAGCAGGAGCCCTACAGAGACACAATCATTTCATGAACTGTTAGAGGGCTCTAAAAACTATTGGCTTAGAGAACATACCCACAGAAGTGTAGGAGCTTCTGAAAAACAGAACCCAGCCTTATCCACTGCCATATCCCCCAACGGCGGCCAATTCATTTGATCCCTCAATAGTCCCTCCATAAATGTTGCATAGCATTGACAGAGGAGCTCGACATGCCACCTTAAATGCCAATGAACTAATTTAGCTCTAGTCTCTCTTACACTAGTGTTAAAGAAAGCCCAATTTGTAATCAGACGTTAACATCAAGGCCCTAAGAAGGCACAACTGCGATTGCTTCTTGTGGTCAGAGTCATCAAACCCCTGGTTTTTTGGTGGTTGTTTGTTCCCAAAAAGAGGAAAACAAAAATTGTTGTGTAGGCACCTCGCAGTGTGTACAATTTTCAGATAATTGTCTTAAGAGTAATTGAATCTCTCCTTTAACAACTCACAAATTATCTCCTGACAACTTGAAATAATAGATCTTTTTGTTAAAAGGAAAAAGCTTGTGGAGACCAAAGGTTAAACAGGTCTTTTCATCATGATAAATCACTGGTTAATGAGGTCACTATTGTTGGGTATTATGACCGTTCCCTTTAATGCCATTACCTCCTGGTTGTAAAGCTGACACTACCGATGATCTGCGTTCTTTGAACTTTTCCACAATATTGACTGGCCTCTCTGAGCAGATGTTCCTTGGATGCAGTTGCAATAGGGACTACAATTCTTAGTCATGGAAAGAGCTTCAAGCAAGCTTATGGAATCCAGACAGTCCAGGCATTGACAGAGAGGCAGGAAGAGGTAATAGAACACACGAACACAAGCTTTAATTTTGGGATAACAATACCAATTTGTTGTGAGGATCTGAGGTGGTGTAACATGGCAACTAGTGCCTAAAAGCTTAATGAATGATCATTAATTGGAAGTAAGGTGATAATTGCATCTAATATTTGGATTATTCCTTACACATTACAATAGCATATATTATTTCACTTGATCCTTACCAAAAGTCTTACCAAAAAAGTTCCATTTGTTAGTATCACTTTTAAATGAGGAAACTGAGAAAAAGAGTGGAGAAATCATTTTCCTAGGTGCTGCAGATATTAGATGGTGAGGAAACTGACTCCAAACCTCGTGCTCTCTAGTACTGCCATTGCCACCAGAAGAAATTAACCAATTACCACATCAGACTCTAGTAAGTATCAGCAGCCACTTAAGCTATTACTTCTACAAATGCAATTTCACAATAGAAAAGTTTTTCATTTACACTTGATGATTAAACAGAAATAGAACTATATAATTTTTACAAAGGCAAGATATTAGAGATCAGTAATTACATAGGGAACAGACGCCCAGAGGCAGGCATTTTAGCAACTGGAAGCCAGAAAATGAATGAATATATCATTGATGTCATATTTGTAGCAGCATTCTCAGAGTAGAATGACTTGCAGGGCACATTTGTGCTTTTTGAATCACAAAACCTCCATTCCTTTGGGTTTTTTGTTTGTTTTTGTTGTTGCTGCTTTTTATTTTTTGTTTTGTTTACCTGGATAAAAAAAAGAGAACTTGAATCCATAATCCAGATATATTATAAATAGGAAATAAAATATGCACAATACCTTTCTTATATACACATGATTAGTATTGTGTAGGCAGGATATCCAGGTATTTTGGCATGAATTATACACGCTTTCAACACCTAGCGTCCACTGCCTTTGTGAAAGAAGGAAACAATGAAGCAATGAAATTGCAAGCACTGGAGAGCTAATAGGCACTTGCTAAACACTAGTTGAATTAAACTGAAAAACATTTGTACTGTTAACATTTGAAACATTGAAATAATTTAAACATTTTACTTTTTGAGCAGCCAAGAAAGAACTTTTCTCATAGGGGAATAAATCTAAAATCACCAATGTTTGCTACCCTCCCCCTCCATAGTAAGTAATCACACTGGCAGCTCAGTCAGTCTTGGCAGCTTCAGTTTTGAGTCCAGCTAACACAGTCTAGGTTAGCTTCACTTCTGAGAGCACATGGAGGAGATTCAGAGACAAAAAATAAAGCAATTTGAAAAAACAGGGAAGCAACAGAGCAGCCTGTATTCAGCACGTCAGGATGCTCCTTAGCAGCAGGGACTATATTTTATTCACTTTGTGCTTGACAGAAGATATTCAATACACATGTGTTAAATTAATTTAATAAATACATGAAAACACAAATTCACGAACGAAAACTTCACTTATAACACTATAGATAATGGCTTAACTACTTCAGACTTCCTTTTCCAAAGGTGGTTCACTTCAAATACTTAACTTGTTATTACAACTTCCATGGGTCAATTGGGTGGAGAATTATTTTGTCTATTTTCACATACTGAAGAAATGAACTCAGAACAGGTAGCAAACTGCATTAAAAGGAAATATTGGTTTCAAAAGGACTTCATTCTATTTTTTAAAAATCGCAAAAGAGAGACTGTCCAAAGTAAAATTGATAAAATTAATGCAATAAGAGACAGACTTGATTGTGTGCATTTCCAGAGAAAAGAGATTTCCATCCTTGCAAAAAGAATCAAAACCTTTCCTTTTGCACAACAAAGGATGAAACATAGTACTGAAACATTAAGTTAATCTTTCAAGTGCTTTGTCTCTGTGCCCCCAAAGATTCTGAAAGAGAGAAAACTCTGGATGTCTGGAATCTCTTTTCAAAGCCCTAATAATTAGCTATTTTTCACTTTTTTTTAGAACACAACCCTGGATCCACAGGGGGGATTAGGCACATGTTAATTAGCAGGCTTAATTTCCAAACCAAAGCTCAGACCAGGCATATTCAACATTCAGCTGAAATCTGGGGGGAAAAAATATCAGGAAAATATCAGGATGTTTTGATATATATGGGTATCAAGTCCTATATTAGCAAAACAGATATTCTGTTTAATTTCATTTCCACCACATTTAGATGTCACAGAGAGTCTGAATTGGAGATTATCAAACCTACTCTTTCATTTTCAGGGCTTATAAAGCTTTGATCGTCATATCAGGAAAATATCAGGATGTTTTGATATATATGGGTATCAAGTCCTATATTAGCAAAACAGATATTCTGTTTAATTTCATTTCCACCACATTTAGATGTCACAGAGAGTCTGAATTGGAGATTATCAAACCTACTCTTTCATTTTCAGGGCTTATAAAGCTTTGATCGTCAAATTAACTTAAATGGGTGGTTCCAAGAACCTGGAGACAGGACATAGACAGAGAGACATAATGAGAAAATAACAATTTACATTTCCCTTGAGCCTCACAACAATCTTGCATTATGTTAGCTTTGGCTGATGTTGTTATTCCCATTTTAGATGAGGCAACTGAGGTTCCAAGAGATGAAATGAGAAGTTAAATGAGGCCCAAGGACATAGAACTACTGGGGAAAGACTGTTGCCTATCTGTTTCTGTAATTCTGGGACTTTTCTTGTCAACAACACAGTATAGTTGTCAGCAGTACAGAGGTTGCAATGTCTGCAGTGCTTTAAAATACTTCACTATAGTCCATGTGATCATATGGTCGTGCCAGGTAGCTTAAACTGTAATTCACCATGTTGTCAAGAATGCACTATCAAGGAATGGTCAGCTCGTGCTATCTCAGAAAAGACACAGACCAGAGGAGGTCATGCTGAGTCATTCTTGATCAACAACTCACACATGGCTAACTGGCATACTAGGTGTCAAGGAAGGTTTATTATTATTGCAACTAGTGTTTTAAATGGTATTATCAGCATTAGAAAATGATCTCTCATTGGTGAAGTGAGAAACATTCAAGATTCTAGGGGTGAGCTAAAGTAGTTTAGGGTTACTCCCCACCCTTGCATGAACAAGGTATAGGAATCCACTGAGGCCTATATTCTGAACCCCTTGNTATCAGGAAAATATCAGGATGTTTTGAAATATATGGGTATCAAGTCCTATATTAGCAAAACAGATATTCTGTTTAATTTCATTTCCACCACATTTAGATGTCACAGAGAATCTGAATTGGAGATTATCAAACCTACTCTTTCATTTTCAGGGCTTATAAAGCTTTGATCGTCAAATTAACTTAAATGGGTGGTTCCAAGAACCTGGAGACAGGACATAGACAGAGAGACATAATGAGAAAATAACAATTTACATTTCCCTTGAGCCTCACAACAATCTTGCATTATGTTAGCTTTGGCTGATGTTGTTATTCCCATTTTAGATGAGGCAACTGAGGTTCCAAGAGATGAAATGAGAAGTTAAATGAGGCCCAAGGACATAGAACTACTGGGGAAAGACTGTTGCCTATCTGTTTCTGTAATTCTGGGACTTTTCTTGTCAACAACACAGTATAGTTGTCAGCAGTACAGAGGTTGCAATGTCTGCAGTGCTTTAAAATACTTCACTATAGTCCATGTGATCATATGGTCGTGCCAGGTAGCTTAAACTGTAATTCACCATGTTGTCAAGAATGCACTATCAAGGAATGGTCAGCTCGTGCTATCTCAGAAAAGACACAGACCAGAGGAGGTCATGCTGAGTCATTCTTGATCAACAACTCACACATGGCTAACTGGCATACTAGGTGTCAAGGAAGGTTTATTATTATTGCAACTAGTGTTTTAAATGGTATTATCAGCATTAGAAAATGATCTCTCATTGGTGAAGTGAGAAACATTCAAGATTCTAGGGGTGAGCTAAAGTAGTTTAGGGTTACTCCCCACCCTTGCATGAACAAGGTATAGGAATCCACTGAGGCCTATATTCTGAACCCCTTGCGGGAGGCACTCTCTAATTGACTTGATCCCTATTTGGTCCTACTTGAAGCCATTGCTTTAGGAGGATTTCTGATTATATGATGCCAACTAAAAGGCACAGAATACTGCCCAGAAATGCTGCCGTGTCTGCTTCAGGTGAATGTTTCATACAGGTATGGTTGGAACATCTAAAAGAACAGATAGTTGGCACCTAACCAAGCTTATAGGACAGGGTGTAAAAACAGCATACAGATATTAGTAAATATCTGTATGTGTGACAGAATTTAGTCTGAGACTTACTTTTTTATAATTTTGTAATAGGCTTTGGGAGAGAAGCTAACTTAACCACCACTAACTTCTTTGGTGGCTACAACTGTCTACCAAAATGAACCTAAGAGTTATTCATGAGTCAAACTTGATTAGGCCAGTTCACAACAATTGTCATGAGAGTCAGCCAGACATGGGTTCAAGTTCAGCTTTGCAAATTGATCATTGAACCTCAGCTTGCCTGGTGATATTGCAGGCTCTGTAGTTCTTTGATTGCACATGTGCTCTGGGTTTGGATCTCTGCTGCATGACCTGGACAGGTTACTCCACTCTGTACTTCAGTATCCTCATCTGTGAAATGTGGAAAGTAATTATGACTACCTCATAGCACTATTATGAGGATTAAGAGAGATAGTTATACAAAGGGTTATATCAGTACCTATCATACAATAAATGCTTGGTACATGTGACCTGCTGTTAATTACTGTTATTATTTCAAGTGTCCCAGTTCTGCTTCATTCAAGACATGCTTTCTCCTTGAGGGAAGCACTTCGGGGAAAAAGAGGTCCTGCACCAAACGAGTCTGGGCTCCATTAGATGGCCTCTGCCCTTAGTTTCCTGGCAGTTTGATGATGCCTCCATAGCCAATGTTATTCTGGCTGAACATTCTACAAACTGTGGAGCTCCTGGGCCCATTGTTTCCAGCTGGATGNATCATTGAACCTCAGCTTGCCTGGTGATATTGCAGGCTCTGTAGTTCTTTGATTGCACATGTGCTCTGGGTTTGGATCTCTGCTGCATGACCTGGACAGGTTACTCCACTCTGTACTTCAGTATCCTCATCTGTGAAATGTGGATAGTAATTATGACTACCTCATAGCACTATTATGAGGATTAAGAGAGATAGTTATACAAAGGGTTATATCAGTGCCTATCATACAATAAATGCTTGGTACATGTGACCTGCTGTTAATTACTGTTATTATTTCAAGTGTCTCAATTCTGCTTCATTCAAGACATGCTTTCTCCTGGAGGGAAGCACTTGAGGAAAAAGAGGTCCTGCACCAAACGAGTCTGGACTCCATTAGACAGCCGCTGCCCTTAGTTTCCTGGCAGTTTGATGATGCCTCCATAGCCAGTGCTATTCTGGCTGAACATTCTACAAACTGTGGAGCTCCTGGGCCCATTGTTTCCAGCTGGATGACTTAGGAGAGAAGGGGAATAAAGGTTGAGTTTAGGGCACAAAGCTGAAGCTATGTGGGTGAACAAAAAGAAAGCATACGACTTCTTGGAGTTCTCTCACAGTGCAGAAATTTACCAATAGAAAAATATATATCTTTTTGTTTGATATTTCTATTCAAAAACCTATAGTGGACATTTGACATTGTTTTTGGCTAGTAAGCATCAAATTCCCTGTCTTTGGGGGGAAAGTCCCTCCATATGCATCTTGGTGGGAGACCCAGCTCTACTTCCCACAACAGAAACTGATGGAGGCAGATGTGCCCTGTCCTCACATGACTAATGCTCCCATTGGGCTGCAGGACAGTTGAGGAGTTATTCACACCTGCAGCAGCGGTGAAGTCCAGGATCCTCATGGAACTGTTTCTGTGTCAGGACCTTAACAGTGTTTCTTGCTACATACTTCTTTTACTGAACCTGGTCTCCTAACTTGCTCATCAATTTTGTGATCTCCCTTGTTCTTTATAGCATGTTCCTCTTTTGGTTGTTTGCCCGGGATATTTTCAATGGCTTGCACCAATAGCCCAGCCTGACAGATCATTGTAGGAGTAAAAGAAAGAGACCCAAAGATCTCAAGAAGCTTGCCTTCTAGGAGAGGAAATAAGACAAGTACACAATATATCAGGCCCTCTCTGACTACCACTGTGGTCATTAGTGCCTACTTTTGGCCATAAGCTTGCCCCAGTCTATAAGATACAATAAATTCTGACCTTCAAATTTTGAATCAAAGGGATCCAGGGAACTTTAGTGTAAAGATTGAGGTTTCAGCATCATCACCATTCCTGCTTGCCTAGCCCCGACCTTGGGCTGCCAAGGTTTTGATAACTTGACTTCTGCCTTCTTTCCTCGTACTTTGTAACTTGACCAGCAACTTGGCTGCTGGGATGAGGACCCTTTTCAGCAGTCATACCCAAATCCAAGTTTTGTATCCTGCTCTGAAACAAAGCCCAGAGGGAGGCCTCCAGCCAGGAAAGTGTAAGCTCCATAAGTTTGCTCAAGACAGTCCTGGTTTATGCCTTTTGAGCCAATGTGATTATTACTAGTATCTCCTTTCACTCTTAAAAGTGTCCTCATTTGCATAATAAATTATATGGTCACCCTACT
>NW_007728037.1:85475-88095 GCF_000696425.1 Galeopterus variegatus | reverse complement strand
TTGTATCCTGCTCTGAAACAAAGCCCAGAGGGAGGCCTCCAGCCAGGAAAGTGTAAGCTCCATAAGTTTGCTCAAGACAGTCCTGGTTTATGCCTTTTGAGCCAATGTGATTATTACTAATATCTCCTTTCACTCTTAAAAGTGTCCTCATTTGCATAATAAATTATATGGTCACCCTACTTGTGACAGAAGAGAAACTTCTTTTCTTCAGCATGATATGCCCAGTGTTTGGCACAGGGCTTGACAGCAAGATGAGGCTTAATATGTGCTTGCTGATGGAACAAATAAGTAAATTTTTTTAAAATGTCACAATGTGTCGCCTAGGGCTGGTCTTCCCTGATATAACTACTGCTGGCTTGACTTTCAAATACATTCTTACATTTTCTGTAGCCATTTTGATTAGGCCAACTTGAAGAGTCTTCTACTGGTCAAAGCTGGGACAATTTGAATATCGATGAGAATAATAACTGAACACACTAAGTGTAATTAAATTCATTATTCAAAATGATAATCAAAGATTTCAAAGCAAAACTCTAATTGTGACTTTTGGACAATCCCAGAGAACCACCTCATTATCTTTAAAACTGGTAAATAAAGAAATGAAGCATTGATCTTGCCTTTCTTATAGGACTGAGTGTACTTCACTTTAAGTCGTAAGCTGCTAAGGGGAAGTTTGTCCTTGTAAAAGTACACCAGCTAATACATGAAGACTGAATGATATATTTAGAATATCAAAATTTTGTGTCATCTAAGGAAATAATGAATCTAGGCTAGTAGTTCTTAATCAGGGCAATCTTGTCCCTCAGGGAAGATTTGCATGTCTGAGACATTTCGGTTGACACAACTGAGGGGAAGAGGTACTTACAGCATCCACTGTGTAGAGAGCAATGGATGCTGCTAAAAATCTTACAATGAACAGGACAACCCTCCACAGTGGCTCAAAATGTCAATAGTGCAGAGAAGGAGAATACTGGATCTAGGCAATGATCATTCATGTTGCAAATGCCACAAAAATAGAGACAACCAGGTATTATGTGCTTCCTGATGGAAGTACACAGCACTACCTATAAAGTAGTAATGCTAAAAATATCAGTCTTGAGTCTGAACCAACCTCTAGTTCAGAGGCTGTCAAACACTAGGATGTATTCAAATCACCTAGTAGGCTTGTTAAAACACAGATTGATGGGATTCTCAACCAAAGCTTCTCATTCAATAGATCTGGGGTGGGACCCAAGAATTTGCATTTCTAGCAAGTTCCCAGGTAGTACTGGTGTTGCTGTGCCAGGACCACACTCTGAGTGAGACCTAAGCATCAATTTATAAGAAATACCGGGGACAGAGGAACATGTTAATTCATCATAGTATTCAACCATTATACTCTTTATTATACTATTGAAGTTCATTATCTTATTCTCTCTATATTTGTATATATTTGAAATTTTTCCACTGTTAAAAAATTGGGAAAAGAGGTTATCTATAGAAAGATATTTATTGAAGGAAAATCAGTTTAAATTACATCATTAAGAGAAAAAAACATGGTCACATTTAAAAAAACATTATATATGTATTCATAGGGACAAAAAAACACACTAAGGAAAAAAAGTTCAACATGTTAACTTGGGCATCTCTGAGTTGTATAATTTTGACAATTTAAACAAGCTTCTTTTTGCTTTTCGCTACTTTTAAATATTAAAGATGCTTTCTTTTATTTTAAGAAAACTATAGAAATTGCTCTGTGTTCAGCATGGTGAACTGTACTTCTAAGTGTTTATATCTGTGTGGTCCTCCTAGTGTTCAACGTCACCTACAGGGGGGTCTATTTCCCAAACGCAGTCCCTTGCAGGCCGTGGAACTGCTGCAAGTATTGGGCAGTCCCCAGCTACACCCATGAAATGACACAAAATGACTATTGCACAAGGAACAGTGAGAAAAAAGATCTCAGATAGTGCCACAGGGGTTGAAAGAAGAGACACACCAAATCCCTCTTGATATAAGAAGTCAGAAAAGGCTGCATGGGGGAGGAGGGGACATTTGATCTAGGGCATGAAAAGAATGCATGAGATTTTGACAGATGGAGATGAAATAGATAAGGTCAGTGAATGAAAAGGCAATCACAGTGACAGAAAGAACAAGGGCCAAGGCAAAGGTGTGGAATCTGGTGAGCTCACAGTCATCTCAGCAGGAGATGGGGGCCTAGGAGGCTTGGAGGAGATCTAAAGAGGTTGGGATACCTAGTGAAGGACTGAGAACGCTCCCCAGAGTATGTGTGAGTGTTTTGCTTTTTCAAAGGACTTGCCTTATTCTGGAAGCTTTCACCTATAGTTGCAGGCTCTTTCCTTTGCCCCTGATTCTGGAGTCAATACCCCTCCACCCCCTGTATGAATCATATGATCCTCAAATAGGTGAGTATATTAGGTTCATTTCTATAAAGACAGCCCTCTGCAACACTGCCCACAAATGCACAGGGCTTCAAGTTGAAGAGATCGCCAGGCCAGGCCGGTTCTGTCAAGTCCTCCAGTGCCTGCACACATTCCTGGCAAAGGCCTCACCAGCTGTGTAGCTCATCTGAGGAATGCACTGCACACTGTGTTTCCAAGTGAAAGAAGTAAAATTTGAAACA
>NW_007728037.1:83092-84014 GCF_000696425.1 Galeopterus variegatus | reverse complement strand
AGATCCCTGACATTTGAGAAAGAGATGAGAAACAGCAAAACAAGTCATTGCTTTTTCCAAAAAGAACTTGAAAAAATTTGCCAGCCCTATGATGCTGGGATCTAGGTACACATATTTGATTCTAAAATGCATAGTCTACATTTTAATTCCTCTTAAATAGGGATA
The DNA here is from genome assembly GCF_000696425.1 of Galeopterus variegatus. Classification (NCBI taxonomy): domain Eukaryota; kingdom Metazoa; phylum Chordata; class Mammalia; order Dermoptera; family Cynocephalidae; genus Galeopterus; species Galeopterus variegatus. Next base: position 83,849 of record NW_007728037.1, on the reverse strand, counting down.
AATTCTATAATTCAATAGCACTCTAAACTTTGTGGCATGTAAAATAATGTTGTGTTTAAAAACGGAGGGTGTCTTGGACTGAATAAAAACCTCACACTGAGAGCAAGTGACAGAATGTTTAAAATTAATAAACAATCAAAAAAGCCTCATATTGATCCTACCCATCTCATAGGAATTTCCTTCCCCATCTCAACTCTCCAAATAAATGTTTTCCAGGAGACAGAATTGTGTTTAATCAATCAATCTGAACATGATTGTGTACTTGAAATTCCCCAAGAGTACCTGGTTCCTGGCAAAATGGCATGGAAACAGAATCAACTTTGGGCAAACAGACATGGTTTGAAATTCCATTTCTGGTACCTACTATACCTTTTCCTTTGTGAAGCCTCACTTTATTAGTCTGTAAAAGGTAGGTAACAGAATTTCCTCCCTAGAAGGGTTGTAGGATTAAATGAGATAAAGCATGGCATGTAGGAGATGCCAAGTAAAAGTTACTTTCCTATTTTTATATAATTATTTGTTATACTGAACATGTAACTCCAACAAGCTCATTCAATTTGCAAAATGTGTCCACCAGGTGAGTTACTTGAGCAAGGTCACACAACTGGTGAAAGAGACAGAGCTGGGGATTGTGAAGCCAAATCTAGTGCCCTATTTTCTATACAACAGCCAACTCCATCAAAAATCCTCATCACAAGATTCTCATTGTCTAATGCAGGTCTCCAGCAAGCCCTGCCTTCTGGTTCCCGAAGAGCCA
>NW_007728037.1:79492-82752 GCF_000696425.1 Galeopterus variegatus | reverse complement strand
AGATTCTCATTGTCTAATGCAGGTCTCCAGCAAGCCCTGCCTTCTGGTTCCCGAAGAGCCATGACACATTCAAAAACAAAGCTCTGAATAAGCAAATTTAGAGAACGACATTAAAATGGCTAGGCTATTTATAAGACATTGATTGATTTTAGTGAGCATCTGTGTGATTTATTGCATCAAAAATGCAGGGGTCATAATCAGCTCTGATATGATCCAATGCCTGTGACCCTCTTCCCCTGACACCCTCTGGGGACCACCAGTTCTGGCCCGACACAGCTGCTCTGCTACCCCAGTTTGCAGCTATATTGACACAGCCATTTTCATGGTAGGCCTGTTGTAAATTTGTTGTTACATGGTGCGTCTGCCCCAAATTGCATGGTGTACGTAAATTTTTGTGTGTGTGGTGGGGCTGGCACGGGGGTTGGGGGGGTACCGGGGCTGAATGGAGTGTGTGATGGGGCAACCCGCAGGAGACCTAACCCTGATAAATTGTTTACTTGTTAGCGATGGGGCTCAAGAGTAGGCCGGGGGCTGCAGGCTCAGCGGGACAGACGTAGAAGGTGGACCCACGCCAATTACCAGCCATTGTGGCGTCCCAACCCATGATTGACACCAATGTCTCCCCTCTCACCATGGGTCCTTTTACTATCCCGGACCCAACACAAGCCCCACTGTGCTAATACCACGGTGTCTTCAATTTCCTTTGCAGCTAGCAAAAATTAACCTAGGCCTCCGGCCTGTAGAAGACGTAGGGGCTTTATTTTATTATGCATATTCCCCCAGATTTTCAAGGATGAGTAAAAAAATAGAGGTTGCTAAGGCCAGTTGGGCAACAAAGGCAGCAAAGGGACAAACATTATCTTTGGATGACTGACTTCAAAGTTAATGATCTCCCTCACTGAATTGTGTCCTCTGCAGCTCAATGAGGTCTTTGCCATCAGATAAAGAAGCGCCTCTTTAATCCACTAACATTTCTTTGTCCTTTTGTGGCAAAATGATCATTTCATCAGTTTCGGGTACTCTCTGCCTGGAGAGTTTTTTAGCCTGAGTGATTCAGAGCAGGAGAGACAGAGAAGGGTATTTCTCTACTTCATTTTTCCTCAAGTGACGGCTGAATAACTATGCAAAAAAATTAAGGCATAATGACCCAGCAACAGTGACAAAACCTAATTAGTCACGGAGGCCACTGGGTAATGAGCCGCAAAACCCAGCTCTTGAGTGTGTAATAACTGTATTTTTCTCCATTTCTTCTCCTTTAGTCACAGCCTTGTGTGGCATTTTTAACAAACTAAAATGGCACCAGATGCAACAGGGTTCAGACATTTTAACTTGAATTAAGAAACCATATGTTCTGATAAGTCATGGTCTCTTCTTTCCCACAGACTGGGTCTTCCATCTGTGAGGTAACACTCTGGTGGCGAGGGAATGATGGCCATGGGGACGATCACCCCACGAAGATGACCGGGTTTTGGAGTTGGGAGCGGTACCTCCAGAACCATCCTAAGACAGAGGTTCTGGCTCCCACAAGCAACCTGGACTTTCCAGATATGGGGCCCCAGATCCACTCCCAAAGCACAGGAAGGAGGAGAAGCTCAAGGAGGAAGAGAAGGTGGGAGGGGACAGAGGAGGAAAGGACTCCGTGCCCAAATAATAGCCCAAATAATAGAGCGTGGAATGCCGAAAGTTGCCTTTTACAATCCTATCGGCTTTCAAGTGTTAGAGTGCTTAGCAATTTAAGGCCTACGTTGGCCAATTCTAAGACTCACAGAAATCCTGGGCCTTATAACCTCCATTTTTTTGAGATGAAGCAACCAAGGATCAGTGAACTTAGGAAATTACCAAAGGTCACAGAAACGCAGGAATCGAGACTTCAAGCCACAACTGTGATCATTATCCCAGTGTATTTCCTATGTCTGTGGTCATTATTCTTACTGTTGATCATAATTTCCTCTTAAAATAATTTTAAAGGGTGGAAAGTTTTCATATCATACAGTTTAGTATAATATCTCTCTTTAGCCCTCAGGGAATTCCTTTCCAAAGTCAGTTGCATAAAATTTCATTAATACATAATTATCTTGAGCCGGTCATCACCAAGCGTACACCCTTAGCCCCACTCTGGTTTTAATGTGGGAGACTTTTAGTTTCAGTCCATTGGGGAGATATTGCCCCACAGTGGTAACTTGCATTTCTCCTCTATTTCCATGAATGTCATCTTCTGGACATTTGTCACTGACATTGGACTGTGACTGGGCTTATGAAACAGGAGACATTATGATCTTCATTCTCTGAGAGACAGGAAGGCTGACCTATCTTTCGTCCATCTCTGTACACAGCAGACCAAGAAAAAGTCTCCCCAAGATGAATCCAGCTCTCCTCATTTTCTCCTTATTCTCTGGCCAAGCAATCCCATAAGGGAATCCCAAATAAGGAATTCTATGTGGAATATGGAATATAGAATTAATCATGGAACACAGACACAGATTTGGACAGAGACTGCTACCTCACTGGGGAATCTTAAAGTCTTTAAAATCATTAAAAAATAAAAACAAAAAATCCAGCAACCTCTTCTGTCCCTACAACGGGAACAAGACATGCAAAGAAAACACAAGGGAAACAAAGAAAAACCGAAGTGGCTACACAGTTTGGGGGTTTATATAATATACATCCTTAACTCCCCATATAATTCTGACACGGCAAAGTCCCGGTGTCTGGGACTGTGTAATGTGACAGCTCTGTCTTTCTAACCCAGGACCAGCTGCATAAATTGCTGGGCTCAGGGCAAGATGAGAATGTGGGATATCTTGTTTAAAAAATTATTAAGAATTTCGAGATGGCTGCACTGAGCGTTAACCCAAGTGCAGGACTTTTCTAAGGATGGAGTCCTGTGTGACAGCATGGTCACACGTCACTGAAGCCAGTCTTGCAAAGAAAGCTCATGCATCAGCACCCAAGTAGCGAAGGCACGCACTGGACGACTGCACAGTTCAGAAGGCGGCCTGTCATTATTCCCACTTCTCACTCATAACTGTTCCAAGTTGACTCTTTCTTCTCTAAACTTTGAACTTCAGAAAGTCCACATGAGCGTCTCAGAAGTATTGTATGTAAAATGGGGAGTTTCTTTATGCACACGATGCCATTTCTTCTTGAAGCTTCTCCAACTTTCATCTATTCTAGTCCTGGCAAGCTTGGCTGCTCTGTTCATTGGGCCTTTTCCTGCGCTCGAGTCAAGTCATTATCCTCTTTTTATATACTGCACTTCG
>NW_007728037.1:76150-79452 GCF_000696425.1 Galeopterus variegatus | reverse complement strand
GCAAAGTCCCGGTGTCTGGGACTGTGTAATGTGACAGCTCTGTCTTTCTAACCCAGGACCAGCTGCATAAATTGCTGGGCTCAGGGCAAGATGAGAATGTGGGATATCTTGTTTAAAAAATTATTAAGAATTTCGAGATGGCTGCACTGAGCGTTAACCCAAGTGCAGGACTTTTCTAAGGATGGAGTCCTGTGTGACAGCATGGTCACACGTCACTGAAGCCAGTCTTGCAAAGAAAGCTCATGCATCAGCACCCAAGTAGCGAAGGCACGCACTGGACGACTGCACAGTTCAGAAGGCGGCCTGTCATTATTCCCACTTCTCACTCATAACTGTTCCAAGTTGACTCTTTCTTCTCTAAACTTTGAACTTCAGAAAGTCCACATGAGCATCTCAGAAGTACTGTATGTAAAATGGGGAGTTTCTTTATGCACACGATGCCATTTCTTCTTGACATAACTGTTCCAAGTTGACTCTTTCTTCTCTAAACTTTGAACTTCAGAAAGTCCACATGAGCGTCTCAGAAGTATTGTATGTAAAATGGGGAGTTTCTTTATGCACACGATGCCATTTCTTCTTGACGCTTCTCCAACTTTCATCTATTCTAGTCCTGGCAAGCTTGGCTGCTCTGTTCATTGGGCCTTTTCCTGCGCTCGAGTCAAGTCATTATCCTCTTTTTATATACTGCACTTCGTGCCCTTGTGAACCTGTTGAAAATAGTGAAAGAGAGTTGAAAAGTACCACTGGCTCCTAAAAATAGTGCTGACTAGGAGGCAGAAAGGAGGAACTCCGGTTTTATTCAGTGCTAAAGATAACACCACCAGAATGATAGACTCCTCCGAATTGTTTGTCCCCACTGGCCATTGTCCCTCGGGCACTGAATGAGCCTCTTAGCAGCTCTTGAGGGCCTGTCACAGGTAGGCACCCAACAGAGATAATTCCCAGCCTATGCTTGACTGCCCCTTTATAGACACTCACTCATGGCTCTGAAAGGCCTCAGACACTGTTGAATAAACTCCTACTCGCTTCCATAAACTTTTTCTCCCACTGAATTTTCCGGGGATGTGAGCAGCTTCCCAGCCTCGCCAGAGGATGCTTCTGAATGCACTCCTGTTCTGAATCAAAGCCTGACAGCCAAGCCACTTTGGAAAACAGAGCTAAAAAACGGGCCATCAGTCCCCAGGAAGAATCGCTGTGCCGCCTTCTGCAGGTGAAGGCCACCTCCCAGCAGCTCTGGCCTGCTTCCTGCTCTTCTTACGAGTATATTATTGTGGTTGCAGGCTTTTTCCCACCCCCATGATTGAAAAAACCTTCTGTTAGTTATCTGACCCCTGTCTCTTTCAGTTTTGAAAAAGAACGGGGTCACTACAGGGTATAAAGACTTTGGGGACTTGTTTGTCTTCAGGATGACCTAGAAGAGCCTGGGCTTTAGAGCTGTACCAAGCTGGGTCTGAATCCAGCACTACCACTTACTAACTCATGGGGCTTGTGCAAGTCGCTTGCCTTTCTGTGTCACAATTTTCTCATTTATAAAGGAGGGCTAATAATAACGTAGTCCACAGGCTCTTTTTTCCAAAAGGGCAAATAGATAATATATGTAAAATATTTAGCATGGTTCCCAGTAGGTAACAGAGCTGAATAAAAGGCAGATTTTATTACTATATAATTACTATGTTTCTCTTACATTGTTCTTCCGATTTGCCAGACTCTCAGGAACCCTCACCTTCTGAAGTTATCGCTTACCTACCTGCCATTTGGATCTTTCTAAACTGACTTCTCAGTAAAGGAGACATTATTTCCTCCTTAATAATTATAATTAAACTCTTTAATATGTCTTAAGAAGACACATTTTGTTCCATTATTTCATCCAAATAATGGGAGTGGAAATGCCTGTGACCTCAAAGGACTCTTTTAAAGTCACTGAGGCAATGGGCGTGAGAATGCTTGGGAAAGAAATTGTATGGGACTTTCAATGACGTTCTTTTTCCTCTGTACTCCTTGCTGTTTTTATTTCACTGTATGAAACACACAAAGTAAATGCTTTTACTCCCCTCTTCTAGAAAGATCAAGAGATCTTTTTTGCTAGAAAGAGGGAAATAAGTCCAAAAGTAGGGGCAGCTTCCTCTTCCTTCCCTATGCTCCCAGGATTCCCACTGGAACATCATTGATACAATAAGCAAACTTCAATGAGACCTTTTTCTGAGATCTCGATTTCGATATATCAAGCACCAGCAACACTTCCTTGATGAGCCTACCAGGGTTTTGTTCAACACACTGATTAGCGTGTTGGTCCTCAAAAGTGAGTAGAGTTGGGAGTTAGGGAAGGGGCTGCCCCACTGGGCACATTAGCATTCTTTGTCTTAACAAGAATAAGTGCATTTGTGTATTATTCTAATTCTCTTTCCCCCTTGAGGATTAGTGCAAACCTCCCTAAGGGAAAGTACTAGGGAAAACCGTTCAAAAGAAATCCTGCCCCAATTGTAACACATCATGAAGGATCCATTCCTCTGAAACGTCTCTCCTCCCAGCTTCATAAAGCAGGACTGCTGCTCGGTAGTGACTTACTCTTCAGCAACGATCTATTGAGCATCCAGTTAGTGCCAAGTCCCGTGCTAGGTGCAGGGATATAAAAATGAGTCAGGAGTAGGTCCCCATGGCAAAATCTCACTGTCTGGGTGGGATAAGAGGTTACATATAAAGAACTCTAAGGCATGGCTTGAAAATCCTCCACTATGCCACAAAAGGGGTGCAGATAAAATATTTTGGGGGTCCAGAAAAGAGATTAGTTCAATTTTGAAGTGTAGGAAGAAGAGAGGATAGGATCAGAAAAATCCTCTTGAATTGCACCTTAAAAGATAAGGTGGATTTATCTTTGCCAAGATGGCCAGCGGAATGGAAAGAGCTTCCAGATGGAGAAATAGTTAAAACAGAGAAATATGGGATCAAGGAGCATGTTCAGGAACTAGAGACCTGGCATGTGCCTATTCATCTCTCAAACAGGAATGAAATCTGAGAGAAAGGGGCCTTCCTTACCTGCAGCCTTAGCAGATAGCAGGCTTGTTTAGAGCCACCTGCCTGCGCTTGGTTAGATCCCACAAATGCCTACCTCTTTCCAAAGTATACCAGGAGTTCTGGGAAGTCAAATTAGTGTGAGACTTGGTCCTTGCCCTCCCCCCCTCCCCGGGGCTCAGAGGCTTGCTTCCCAGCAGGAATACCATAGTGTTTAAGATCAATAGCAAAATGTTTAAGATCCCCTTTGCTATACTGAAATTATCTATATACAGTCGTTCCCCCTTTATCCT
>NW_007728037.1:73043-75897 GCF_000696425.1 Galeopterus variegatus | reverse complement strand
CCCTCCCCCCCTCCCCGGGGCTCAGAGGCTTGCTTCCCAGCAGGAATACCATAGTGTTTAAGATCAATAGCAAAATGTTTAAGATCCCCTTTGCTATACTGAAATTATCTATATACAGTCGTTCCCCCTTTATCCTCAGGGGATATGTTCCTAGTGGATGCCTGAAACCTTGGATAGTACCAAATCCTGTGTCTACTACATTTTTTCCTATATGAGTATATAACTATGATAAAGTGTAATTTACAAATTAGGCACAGTAAGAGATTAACGACAATAACTGATAATAAAATAGAACAATTATAACAATATTATACTGCAATAAAAATTATGTGAATGTGCTCTCTCTCTCTCTCTCCAAGTAGCTCATTGTGCTGTATCCACCCTTTTTCATCTTGTGATGATGTGAGATGACACAACGCCTAAGTGATGGGAGGAAGTGAGGTGAGTGACGTGGGCATGTGATGTAGCATTAAGCTACTGCTGACCTTCTGACCATACCTCAGAAGGTGGATCATCTGTTTCGGGTGAACCTGGATCATCAAGCCATGACAGTGTGGATGATTGGATGTCAGGAGCAGACAATGTTGATGACTAATGGGCGGGGAGCATTTATAGCATGGATATGTTGGACAGTGTGATGATTCACATCCCAGGCGGAATGGAGCAGGACAACACAAGATTTCACCATGCTATGGTGTGCAATTTAAAACTTGTAAATTGTTTATTTCTAAATTTCCATTTAATATTTTTGGACCATGGTTGACTGCAGGTAGCTGAAACCACGGAAAGCAAAATTACAGATAAGGGGGGACTCCTGTGCATTATCATATGTGACATAACTTACCTACATATATGATTTCAAAAAAAAAGGAACATGATGACTGATCAATAATATAAAGGATAAATATAAGAAAAATAATTAAAAATAAAGCAGAATGTTTTTCAATATGTAAGTGCTTGAGGAAACTTACACTAGTAGTTATGAGGGGTCAGACGTTTTCATCTACGTACATAATCATTGTAAATGCAATAGTGACAGAAGCAGACTGACATAGCTATATTCTGTTGGAAACTCAGATACCATAAGCAGTGTTGCCATCAGTTGATGTAACTTTACACAGGGGTGAGTAACTCTTGGACAAAGACCAAACTAAGCGAGGAATAATTGTCCTTTTTAATTTTTTAACAACGGTAGTTGCAGTACTGGAAAATTCTCCGTATGTTAAAAAGGTGCAAAATTATCTGGTGTTTTGAAGTAAAACAGAGTTAGGTTTGAACCTTAGATAATTATAAACAAGCTTTTAACCTTGGTTTTCTAGAGAGACATCAGAAAGTCTTGTGGGTTGTGGGATAATTCTTCTTTGCCTGAGACTATCCCGAGCATTGCTCCTCCAATCAGTGATTCTCTCCAATTAGTGTGATGAAAAATCCCTACACACATAAATTTCCAAAATGCCTTCTAGGGCAGTACCACCCCCACTGGGAACCATTGGCTTAGAGTTTGGCTGGAGAGGGAAGATTCACATCCCAAAAGACAATCACTATTATAAGCAATCACTGATTAAACATTGAATTGATCATTCGGAGTAGACATCAAGTACTGTTCAAAGGAGGGCAAGATAACTGTGGGTACAAGCCGTCAGGAAATTCTTCATGACTAAGCATGGTGGCAGAAAAAGCATAGACTTTGAAGTCAGACAGGCCTTGGGCTCAGAATTCCAACACTTATTCCCTGTGTGAATTTAGATAAGTAATTTAACTTCTACAAGCCTCCTCTTTCCTACCTGTAAAATGGGAGGAATGATGTCTACTTTGAAAGGAGAGTAGAGAGGATTCAACAAGATTATATACGTAAAGTACCTAAGAGAATACCTGGTAGATGGCAGATGCTTAACAAGTGTAGCTACTATTGGTATAAAGAAAGAGCAACTTCAGCTGGCCTTTGAAGGATAGCAGGAGTTGGGGAGGGCAAGGTAGGCACAGTATTCACAAACACCTGGAGGCAGGAATATCTATGGTGGATGTTGGGGCAAAGTAAATAGATAAATCAGGCTGGCAAAGAGGGTAAGTGGGAAGCATGATTGGAAAGGGGGGCACATTAGAGTGTAAAACCTTGAATTCTTGGCTAAGAAATTTGGCATTGCTAGACACAACCTAGGTTAGAGCCAACTGCGGACGAACCCAGAGAGAGCTCCAGGCCCTGATGCTCAAAACAGCCGTGTTCTGTACCACATGCTCCTTCTCACACTCCTCTACCCCTCAGCTGATGTGAATGAGGGTGACCTAGGACTTGAGAGCAGCCTGGGCAGTGAGCTCTGATTTATGCATAAAAGGCTTGCTTTCAAACTTGAGGTTGGCCAATAAGATTCTTCCCTGTGGAATTTGAAAAGAAAAAGACAGTTAGCTGCTAGAGCTGAGCAGAAATATCTCGAGGCAGATGGAGTGTCTAGCTGGGTCCATGGGGAAGTAGGAGGAAGCAAATTGGTAGAGAGCTGGGAGACTGGATTTAACAAGAAAAGCAGCAAAAACATCATTATGAGAAATCACATGGCCCATAAGAGAGAGATTGAGAGTGTAGTTACATGTGGCACTGGTGGTTTTCTGGTCCCAGACCCAGTTTTTGTGCATCTTTACAAAAATTGCCCTTTCCTTAAGGTTAGTTTATAATCCTAGATGCCCAAACTTCTCTAAGCACAGTGGTTTTTTATCTCTTTTGAAGGTTCATAGATAAAGTGACTCCAATCTTTTAAAGAGTTTTATGCAGCTTTGGATGCAGCCTAGTTGTGGTGGTGATATGCCAAGTTACAATCTATGACACCATAAGAAAGACAAAGAATGTATTCTGATAGAAGAA
>NW_007728037.1:71775-73001 GCF_000696425.1 Galeopterus variegatus | reverse complement strand
TATGCCAAGTTACAATCTATGACACCATAAGAAAGACAAAGAATGTATTCTGATAGAAGAACGTGATAGTAAGTCTTATGCTTGATGTCCCCTGCCTTAGCAAAATTTCTACTAAAGCTATTTTTTAAAATCAACTGTTACAGAAGGGAAAAACCCATCTTACCATTGGAAGCTAAGAAATGGTATCACTCACATGCCAGCTGTTTTGAAGAATTTCTGCAGATTATAGCACAGGCAGTACCATATTGCCAGAGGGACCACCAATATACTATATGGGAAAAAAGACTGCCTGAGTTGTAAATGGGAGAAACCACCGGGGGATAATACATAGCTGGCAGCATTTTGGGAAGAAATCAGTGAATGGCAAATTTCAAGCCTCCTAAAACCTCTAGAAGGGTAATGTGCTGTAATTCAAAAGGAATAGAGATCCTGTTGCAACAGACTGTTTCCAACATGGATGGATGCTCTGTCAAAACATGCAGAGAACTGCTAAAGGTAGTTCCTAGCAAGAGCGGTTCTGTAAGTTAGAAAAGAGAATGGGGGTGAGGTTGATTCAGACAACCACACTCAAGGAAGAACAAATCACACACAAAATAAATATCCCTGCTTTGACACCTCTGGTGGCCGCTTCCTTCTACCCCATGCGATGAAAGTAACTCTGATAAATGAAATAGTGATAAAATGGCTAGTTGCTCCTCACAGCCATTCTCCTATTCTTCCTAAGTAATAGAATGTTTAGCTGCTTAGAATAAAAAGTGCATTTCCCAACCTTCCCTGCAGGTAGAATTCAGTCATGTGACCAAGTTCTGGCTGATAGGATGTAAGTGAAGTATCATGTGGCAGTTTCCATAAACCCCCTTATTTTCTTCCCTCTTTCCTCCATCCTGCTACCTGGAATGTGGATGTGATGACTGGATTCTATCATAAGCCATGTGATTAAGGAACATGTCCTTACAATGGCAAAGCAGAAAACTAGAAGGAGCCTGCATCCCTGAGGACTTGGAGAGAGCTGCCTTAGCAGCTCTAGACTGATTGTTTTTGGATTTTTACATGAGATATAAATAAATTTCTGTCTCATCTAAAATACTGTTATTTCATATCTCTGGTATAGTCAAATCTAATTCTAACTGATTCAAACAGTATAACTATACTATACCTGAAGTGTGTTCTTTCCTCTTTCTCTGAGTTCAAAGAGCTTTGTTAAGGCCACACAGAATTATTAACAG
>NW_007728037.1:69984-70480 GCF_000696425.1 Galeopterus variegatus | reverse complement strand
ATGTGGGTGGCCCTGGTTTACCCGCATCGCACATCCCAGGCTTTTACCGTTCTTTCTCAAGCTTACAAACCATCCAACTATTTCCAAATTTGGCTTAAGCTATTTCGCTATGAATATTAAGTTCGTTAGGTATGAAATCCATCAATTCTTTCTCTATATACCTGTACCTTATCTCCATCTACCTGCACACTCACCAAAAATACCTCTAATCTAAGAGAAAGATTTATATTTCCCCCTCTTTTAAGGCCAATTCTTTAATCTGTATCCTTGATCACATCTTTTCTGATTTCTCTAAAATCAGGAGCTGTTCCTTCCTCTCTCCCCTGTGTTATTACCTTTTCATTCTCTGCTGAGTCTTTTTGTGCAGATTATAAATATGCTGAAGTCATCCACCTTTTTAATAATCCTGCAATTCTTCATCCTCCATTAGCTACACCAGCCCTCATGTCCTGCCTCAGTCATGGGCCCCAAAAGAATACATGTTTCTCGGAACCTC
>NW_007728037.1:68487-69960 GCF_000696425.1 Galeopterus variegatus | reverse complement strand
AAAAAAAAAATTGTTAATTGTAGAAATTTTGAAAAAATGTAAAAAGATACATAAAAAATTTTCCCATAGTTCTAAGACTCAGTAATAATTATTATAAATATTTTGGAGATTTTATCTAGTCTTTATATATTAGAACATAAAATTGAATCCTACTCCAATTATAATTTTGTAGGTTTTTTCTCATGTTATATAATATTTTGCAATTTTTCCATATAATCACATTTTCCTCAAAACTATATTTATTTAAATAAAAATATGTACATAAATATTCATAGTGGTACTACTCAGAATAGCCAACAGGTGTGAACAACCCAAATATCTGTCAAGTGATGAACAGATACACATTCGTCATATGTGATATAGTCATATTATTCAGCCATTAAAAGAAGTGAAATTTTGGCACATGCTACAACATGGATTAAACCTTGAGAACATTATGCTAAGTGAAAGAAGCCAGACACGAAAGGTGACAAATTGTACAATTACATTTATATAAAATGTCCATAATAGGCAAATCTATAGACAAAAAAATTGATTAATGGTTGCCAATGGCTAAGAGGAGGAGGACTGGGGAGTAACTGCTTCATGGAAATGGGGTTTCCCTTTTGTGGTGATGAAAACATTCTAGAACTAGATAATGGTGAGGAAGCACAACATTAGGCTTTGTGTATTTTACAACAATAGAAAAATGGTATTCAGTGACTGCAAAAGACTACATTGTGTGGCTATGCCATAATTTATTTAATTATTCCCCTAATATTTAAGTCATTTAGATTTTGCTTTTAACAGTCTGACTCAGAATACGATCATGACTGTTGATTTGATATACATACTTTTATTAGATCGAGGAAGTATTAATTTATTCCTAGTATTCTAGGAATTTCAATCAAAAATAAGTGCTGAATTTTATCAAACACATTTTCAACATCCATTGGTTGAGATAATTATGTTTTTCCTCTAAGTGACTTTTTGCCATAGTATATTTTATTTGTATATTTTCTTACAGCGAACTTTTCTTGCATTCCTGTTACACATCTTACTTGGTCACAATGTATTGTTGAATTCTGTGTACTAACATTTTGTTTTGGACTCTCCCACCTATATTAAGAAATGAGGTGATCTACAGCAATGTTTCCACATCTGGTATCTTAGAATATCTGCCAACATCGAATACATTTGGAAAAATTTGGATAAATGCAATTAAGAGGTTTCCTTATTGCATAGATCCTCAGAGCCTTTAATAGGCAAACACGTATTGTGAATCTCCAAAGGGAAGACACAATGTGAGAATTTCACTCGTTTATTTGATCACAGAACACACTTTTCAAGTAATATTTGTTAATGGATCAGTGTTTCATAATGTGGAAGTCACAGAATGCCATCGGGAAACTTTGGCTATATTTTTTTTGTGTGGGCTAAATTTGAGTATGTTAATATTATGTTTACTTCATAAAATAAGTTGGGCATCACTTT
>NW_007728037.1:64622-67467 GCF_000696425.1 Galeopterus variegatus | reverse complement strand
GGGCTAAATTTGAGTATGTTAATATTATGTTTACTTCATAAAATAAGTTGGGCATCACTTTATCTTCTTCTGTGTCAAAACATTTCTATTTCTTCTCTCTCTTTCTCTCTCAAAATATGATTTTCCAGAGGCTTGTCTCATGGGATCCTGGAACCAATCCCCTGCAGATACTGAGGGATGACTGTACTTCCTATATTTTGTTTCTATGAGATTTCCTTTCCTCCTTTTGATACCCTCCCTTTAACTTTCACTGGTTTTGATGAACTCCTGTTTCTGGGATGAACTCTGATCAAAATGGGGCCCAGATTAGAATGCTGATTATCTAGGTGAGATACTGTGGCAAATTGTATTCTCCAAAGATGGCACCGTAATATCCCCCATACCACATTTTCTTCTAGAATCTTGCTATTTCTCAGTTAAGACATGGAATCTATTCCTTCTCCCATTCAGCCTGAGGTCTTAATGACTGCTTTGACCAATGCAGTATGGTGGAAATGGCATAATGTGATTTCCAAGGCTAGGCCATAAGAGTGCCTTGTTCTCTTGGGACTCATGCTCTTTGAACCCAACATCATTCGGTAAGGGAGCCCAAGCAGTTAGTGGAGAGGTCCATGTAGAGAGAACTAAGGTTCCTCATCCACAGTTCTAGCTGAGCTCCCTGTAGACAACGGCATCAATTTGCCAGCCAACAGAATGAGCCATTTTGAAAATGTATCTTCTAGTCCCTAGTTAAGTTGCCCCAGATGTTGCCCCTTGAAGCATAGGTGGAGCTGTCCCTACCAAGTCCTGCCTTCATTTCAGATTCATGAGCAAAATAAATGATCGCTGTTGTTTTAAGCCACTAAGTTTGGGGGTGTGTTCTCCTCTTAGGAATACATAAATAACACAAACACCACATTAAACTATAGTCATTAATTGATGCGTAGCTATTTCTTAGCAGGAATCTATAAAAATTGGACTCAGAGGAGATGTTTTAAGATGGGAAGGCAGGAAACATTGAGAAAATGAGCCACCTTGTAGTCATCCACAGGCAGTGCATTTTGGCACTTGGAGGGCAGATTACAAAAGAAATGAATGGAAAAGGGAAGAGAGGATGGAGGGGAGGAAGACTTTGGTTTACATACCTATGTTCCTTTCCAGAAGTCCCATGAGTGGCTTGGAAGAGGAGGTGATGGGAAAGCAGCAGATGCTGGCATGACCTGTAAACTGCTCAGGAGTGCGTCTTGCCTTTTATTTACTACTGTATCCCCAGAGGCTGGCACAATGCTGGCCATGCAGTAGGTGTTTAATATGTGGGGCTTTTTGTTTGCTTGGGGCAGGTGAATGGTGGGATCGAACTCTTGACCTTGGTGTCATCAGCACCACGCTCTAACCCCATGATCTAGCCTGCTGGCCCTAATATGTATTTTAAATTAAAGAAATAAATGGAAATTCCATTGTGTCCTAGTTGGAATCTTTGCATGTAAAGAATAGAAACTACATCAAATTAACTTAAGTAAAAGTGAATTTAGTGTGACCATAAAGGGAAATCTTCCATAACCCAATTGCAAAATGTATAGCAGGGTCTTGTGACAGCAGAAAGAATATGCATTTTTTCACCTCTGCCTGGAGCCATGGGCATCTCTTACCTTGGCTCCTTTCTACATGTCTAATCTACTTTTTCTCTTTATAGATTAGCTTCCTCTGCCAAGCTTTTAGTTTCTATTCTACCCAAATTCCCCCTGCATGAGACTTTAGACAGCCATGTTGGCCACCCTACATGCCTACAGCTCCATGATCAACACTGACTGACTCTCTCAGCCTAAATTTCAAACTCTTAAGAGATACTCTCTAATTGGCTAAGCTTGAGCCTGCTGTCCACATCAGTCTAAGCAGCTGTGAAAAGGCTGGAGTCATACAGTTCTCTGGCTTGTTCTTCTAGACTGTGAGTGAGACATGTTTCTAAGATGCAGCATTGTTGGGGAGGAAATGGTGATGCTATGTCATGAGGAAGCACAGAGTTAAGGGGATTGCATTCCACTCTCTGAAGCTTTGGGCTACAGTCCACGGTCCTATAAAAATACCTTTATGATGTAAAACACCACTACTGCCATAGAAATACCATCTGTAAGATGCTCCCATTGCCAATCTGTCTTTTAAGCCTCAAGGAAGCAGATCAGGCTGTGAGGTGAACCATGCAGTCATGATATATGCTGTCCAAGATTCCCTATGCTTCTAGTAATTATCATCTCTGCTACCCATGTGCACTCTTGGACTAAACGATCAGGGACCACATCAGCCAATGATCAAGATCAGAGTCCCTTCCTGACAAGTGCAAATATCAATCCCCTTTCTGAACTTTCCAGCAGCAACCTGAACAGAGGGACATGCAACCAAGGTGTTAATTTGGATTAGTCAGCTGCGTTGAGGCAGAGAAGAAAACAGTAGCTTTCAACAGAGAGCCCACCTGAGGCTGACGGTCTGGAAGGGTCTTCAGACTTTCAAGGGTCCCTTAGTGGTCTGAAGGGGGTAAAGCTGACTCCTGAGCCAATCTTATTCTTGAGGAGTAGCTCACAATGGAAGAAAATCTGGTTAACTATTTTCTTTACCATTTAGGCCACATACAAAAATTTAACATGCATTAATTACAAAGTTAGACCTAGAAAAAGAACAACTTAAATACAGTACATGTTAATTCTTGCTTAGACATGTCTTTCTGATAACAGTTGTTCAAAAATCAAGTTGAATCGTTTTTTTAAAAAACACTTACATTTTCTTCACTCTGATATTCTGCATCATGTTCTAATTAGTGCGATATTATAACCCTCAAAAGACATAATGTGGCCTAGATTTTTTTTTTTTTTTT
>NW_007728037.1:34938-63934 GCF_000696425.1 Galeopterus variegatus | reverse complement strand
AGCGCCGCCGCGCTTCCCAAGCGGCGCACTATCCAGTGCGCCACCGGGCCGGCCCGTGGCCTAGATTTTTAAAAAATTATTTATTAGTGAATATCCCTAATGCCAACTTTACATCATTTTAGTTTTCAAAATGTTTACAATCTATTGTTTCATTTCTAAAACCTTAGTCAGTCTGGGATGGAATTCAGTGCTGAGACAGACCAGATAAACGCCAGTTCTTGCTTCAAAATACTTAAAAAAAATTTTTTTTTTTAAATCTTTGAAGGTCCAGACTGTTGGTTAACTGAGCGAGAGCCTGGCTTGGCTTGATTGACAGTATCTGTCAGAGGCAATGAACTGCACTTCAGCGATGCCTTTATGCTGGTGTGTCAAGTTGTTCAACTGTGACCCTTCCATCTGTTCCAGCTAATCTGAAAGTCATTTAGATCCGCTTCCCATTCATTTGAAACACAGCATATTCTCCTGTTAACACACATATGCAAAGTTGTCTGCTGTCAGCAACCTAAGAAGTTTTTGAAAAATCTCACTTACAACATCTGTATAAACATTTACACAACAGAAAATCCATTTATTGACTATTACTGCCTCCTTAACTTATTTTCTTCAGACATTTTTAAGTATGGGGTCATTTTGAACAGACATTTAGATGTTTACCTCTTCAAATTTATTGTTAAGCAGCTATGGTCACTCGCTTTGGCATTTCATAAAAACCAATTCGTGTTCAGTGTCTTAGGACTTCTGAGAATTCACAGCCTTATTTTCAAGAATTCAGTTAGAACTGAAAAATGCTTGCATACTTTTTTTTTTTTTGAAAAAAAAAAAAAAAGCGAGTTTGGGAGGAGGTAGTCCAATTCATCAGATCTACTGAATTGGCATCTCTGGGGTAGGGTTCTGGGAATCTGTATTTTCAGAAAGTACCCCAGGTGATTTTTAGATTCAACCAGGTTTAGAAACAGCTGGTCTGGTTTATTTATACTTTGCTAAGGTGTCCTCTACTTCATGATTCTGCTTTCTTATTTGTAGGACTCATATGATCCCATTAAATAAATCATTTAGCTAAAGGTAAAAAAACAAAATGTAATAAAATAAAGAAAACAGAAAAGCTTATTTGAGTGATTCACATGGATGTTTCCTTGAGTTATGCATAAATTGAGAATGTATTTGGATGTAACACCATAGTATTTATGTTAAATGAATTAAGACCTCCTTTGGTCCAGAACTTAAAAACAATTGTTTTTCTTTATTTTAACTTTTTCCTTCCCTGTACTCTGTCCAGATCTATACTGTATTACCCAGGCAGGTCTGGCCTCAACGCTGACACCGAATCTCTGTGTGACCTTGAATGGGTTACTTCTCCTCTTTGAGACTTAGTTTCTATGAGGAAGTTGGAGAAGATGATTTCTAAAGTTCCTTGTATCTTTGACATTCTCTGGGCATCTAAAACAAGTTCTATATATCCTTTCCTTGATTTATAAAATCACCATCAGCTTTGAACATTATTTTCAACCACACATAATTGGAGCCCACAAAGGTAGAAGTTTATCAATGTATTTTCAAGAAAGTATCCTGAGGTATAAGAGCTTAAGAGACGACTCTTTGTGAAATTTTCCTAGAATTTAACTTACACCTCAAGCTCCAATAGTATTTTTATTGACCTGTTCGCAAAATGTTCCAGTCTCTCCTTTGAGATTGTATCTACAACCTTCGATGGTTCTTTTCTTTACATTTGTCCCTCTGTTTCTCTCTCCTCTATAGTGTTTGTCTTTAGCCTTCCAGGTGTGGTCAAAAGGACATAAAAGTCTGATAAGTTGTGTGACCGTGAACAAGTCATTTAGCCTTCCCAAGCTTTAGTTTTTTCATCTGTAAAATGGAAATCGTATCTGCTTGAGTACAAAAGGAGGTAAGTGAATGTCAAAGTACTTTGTAAACTGTAACTTGCTATACAGATGCCATTATCATTATTATTTAAATAATTACTACTACTGCCACTGCTGCTCATAAGTTGATCCTCTATTTCATTATTGTGACTAAAGTAACATTTAATAAATTACTGTTTTGGACACCTATGAAGGAAAATGGGAGGGAACTACAGATATGTGTATCAAAAGCTTTAAAAACATTCATAACTTTTGGCACGATAATTTTATTTCTAAGAATGTATTGAAATATGTATCCTTATATTTTGCATAAAGACATCCATCAAAGCACTGTTTGCAACAACTCATATTGAAATCAAGCCAATATCCATGAGTAAATCATTATCCAGCCATCACTGAGATACCGGTATTTTGGGAAAAATATTAATGACTTAGGAAATGCTTGTATTACGGTGTAAAGAATAAAAAAAAGCAAGATGCAAACTTATATTTAACTATTATTGTGATTTTACAGTTAAATGTGTTGCCTAAATAAAGGTGTGTTAAACCTAAAAAAAAATGTGTTAAACAAAGAAAAAAGGACTGATATATTGAAGTATTCATAATGGTTGTCAGCTATGGAAGTATAGACAATTTTATTTTCTATTTGTCTCTGGGTTTTCTACATTTTCTTTTAAAATGCTTTATTTTTAAAAAACTGCAGTACCTCTTCCTCTCCCAAATTTCAGATCATTTATTCATTCAGCCAATAAAAACATTTCGAGTACCTTTTGTGCATATTAGCCCTTTGTTGCATGTGGTGGAGACACAGAGGTATATAGCATGGTCATAGGCTTTAAGGAGCTTACAGTCTAGAAGGAGAAATTGTTCCTTATACAAAGAAGGGCAGTAATGTGAAAAGGGTCCTTAAAACAGTAAAAATGAAATGCCATGGAAGTTAAGAGAGGAAGTTTTTCTGAGGATGTGAAAGATAAGCAGTTTATTAAATCCTGCAAGGATTACTATTGGGGTAATAAGCAGTTGATAGAAATATTTTAATCTGGGTAAGAGTCTGCCTAGACTCTTACTGATTACTAGACTGCCTAGTCATACCTTCTCAATGGGGATTGGAAAGTATTTTAATTTGATTTTTATTTACTGAATTTCTCTTGTCAAATTAAACCCAACCTGGTGAACCCCATATTTGCCCAAAAAGCAGATAAAATTTAATTCATCAGCAATCCATTGTTAGGAGATGAAATATCCAAAAAAAAGTTTAAGGAGTCTTAAAATAGCACAAGGTCACCAAAATCATGTAGGGGAATTTCGGTACATCTTGTGACTCTCACTCAGTCCCCTAAATTCAGGAGGGCAACTCCGAACGCAAATGGGCAAGAGGGGATATGAGAAGGAACACTTTCTATCCAGTCCAGAATTCTCCACCTAAGGGCGAAAATGAATAAACTACAGTTGGAATCTATGATATTAGACCCCACAGTAAAAATACAAATAAGATTGCCTGCAGAGTTGTCCCATCTTCCAATCTTCAACAGCACCATTTTCTATTTGTNTGGAAAGTATTTTAATTTGATTTTTATTTACTGAATTGCTCTTGTCAAATTAAACCCAACCTGGTGAGCCCCATATTTGCCCAAAAAGCAGATAAAATTTAATTCATCAGCAATCCATTGTTAGGAGATGAAATATCCAAAAAAAAGTTTAAGGAGTCTTAAAATAGCACAAGGTCACCAAAATCATGTAGGGGAATTTCGGTACATCTTGTGACTCTCACTCAGTCCCCTAAATTCAGGAGGGCAACTCCGAACGCAAATGGGCAAGAGGGGATATGAGAAGGAACACTTTCTATCCAGTCCAGAATTCTCCACCTAAGGGCGAAAATGAATAAACTACAGTTGGAATCTATGATATTAGACCCCACAGTAAAAATACAAATAAGATTGCCTGCAGAGTTGTCCCATCTTCCAATCTTCAACAGCACCATTTTCTATTTGTAAATAAGTTGGGGTTAGAATATTCCATTTAGATGAGCACTTCTATGTCTAAAGTATGGTCACGCACTTCCATTGCTTACAGTGGTCAGGCAGGTAACAGAGATGTGGGAACTAGAAGGGCATTAGACACTGATGCTGCAGTAAATTAGAGAATATGTGCCTCTCCTAGAGGCATGTTATTTGGAATAAATTGGGGTTAGAATATTCCATTTAGATGAGCACTTCTATGTCTAAAGTATGGTCATGCACTTCCATTGCTTACAGTGGTCAGGCAGGTAACAGAGATGTGGGAACTAGAAGGGTATTAGACACTGATGCTGCAGTAAATTAGAGAATATGTGCCTCTCCTAGAGGCATGTTATTTGAAGTGTACAAAGCACCATGCCAACCAAATATTTGCCTCCCTATACTGCAGCTAGTCTATTCCCTGCACAGAGTGGCCCACAGAAAAGCATATTCATCAGCTTATTATTCATGGTTCCAGTTAAAGTCTATCAGTTTTCCCACCAATTCTAGCATGCAGGTCCTGGAAATGACTCCTCCTCACTGAGGAGTCTAGAACACTGAGAAGTTGAAAGATAGCCCAATGTAACCAGAGAGCCAAGCAGAGCATAAGTCTTAAGCAGAGAAAAGTAAGCAGTGAGGGAAATAACAGCCAACTCAACAGAGAATTGAATCAGGAGTTGCTGGCCTCTTTCTGGTGCCCCCAGATCATATGACAAACTGCTCCATATCAGTGGTTCTCTCTGGGGCAACTTTGCCCCCTAGGATCATTTGGCAATGTTTGGAGACATTTTTGGTTGGAGAAGGGGGGCAGTGCAATTGGCAATTGCAGTTAGAGGCCAGGGATACTACTAAACATCGTACAATGCACAGGACAGTCCCCCACAAGAAAGAATGTCAACAGTGCAGAGGCTGACAAAACCTGCCTTATGCTCATGGCCACTCTGAAGAGCAGAATTGTATTTTCACTGTGCCTTCATTTCTAGGAGAGATCCTAGAGGGCACACTGACGGGAGAAATGTTGAGGCAGGAAGCCTTTTGCTGCCAAATCAATCTTAGCACAAGGGCTGTGACTCAGAAGGTGTAACACGAAGTTTCACGGCAGAATCTCCTGCTCCCACACATTCCAGTGCTCTCTACTGCCTTCAGGATGAAGATCAGAATTCTCAGTGTGCCTTCCAAGGCATGTTATGATCTGACCACAGCCTATGTTTCTAGCTTCATCTCTAGTAAATATCTGATACCTGCTCCAGACCTGGACAGTCTTGCCTTTTCCCAAACCTGCCATACTCATCACACCTCACGCCTTGTGCATGAAGTTCTTCAACTGTCCTCTTAGCTCCACTCTCCTTCCCTGATTTTGCCTATATTGTAAGACCCTATTCATCCTCTTAGGCAGAGTGGAAGCGCTGCACTGTCTATCCCCAGGCCCCAGGTAGAACGAACCACTTCTTCCCGTGCACTTCCATGGTGCTTGTGCTCACCTCTATAATCATACTTAATTAACACTTGCCATCATGTGGTTCAGTGGTAGGCCTGTCTATCCCCAGGCCCCAGGTAGAACGAACCACTTCTTCCCGTGCACTTCCATGGTGCTTTGTGCTCACCTCTATAATCATACTTAATTAACACTTGCCATCATGTGGTTCAGTGGTAGGCACGTTTCAGACTGTGCTTGGCACCATGCCTGGCACATGCTAACCCTCGAATCTTCTCTAAACTTAGTTGAATTGAATCTTACCGTGCTGTAATTCTTCAGTGTTTATTATTTATTCATTCATTCATGCATTCCTTTTTGAAGAGTCACTACATGTCAGGCACTAAATAGGTCCTGGGAATAAAGTGGTGGCAAAATAGGCCCTGTGCTGTCTCATGGGGCAGGGCAGACATTCTACTGCGGAGATGGTAATAATGCTCATTCTGTGGTGAGAGAAGGGCTCGATAGTATTCCTGACAAGCAGCTGCCCCATCTCCCTTGAAGTCTTCCTATGATGATGGAAAACCTTCCTGAAGCAAACTACCCTGCTGCTGGCAGCCTTGTGCTCTCCTCTGACGGAGGTGGCATCTCTCCCCCTGCAATGGATTCTACAAATGGATGCTGGGTCAGCCCCTGCAACCACCCAGAACAAGCCAGCTTGTTCTTCCTTGTGATGGCGCTTCAGATATTTGAAGATGGATCTCCTGAGCCCCAGGGTCAACACCATCAATTCCTTCAGTTATTCTCACATGTGATGGTTCCAGGCTTAGATCATATTACTCCTACTCCTTTGGGTGTCTACCCTATAATAATAATCATTGCCATAGTAGTCAAAATGTATTAAGCGTTTACTATTAGCCAGGGATTGTACTAAGCTTTTCACAGGACTTATCTCATGTAATCTTCATAACAACCCTATGATACTATGATTATCTCCATTTACAGACAAGAAAACTGAGGCTAATAAGATTAAATAACTTGCCTAGGGTTGTACAGGTATCAAATGATAGGGCTGAGATTCATATCCTGAATTGAATTCATAACTACTATATAACACTGCTTTTATAGCCTGTGGCCAGAGATTTCATTACACATAGGAACGTGGGTAATAACTTTACATCATATTGCATTTGTACACATGGCCACACTACCTGTGATTCATTTGCTTATTTCTTTTTCAGTCATGGGACTGCTAAGGCACCTGGTTCAGTGCCTGGCACAACTATGTGATCTAACATATCACAACTAGGTATTTAATAAATCAGGCACACCTTCTAGCCAAACCTGAACTTTTGTCTTGTTTTGTTTTATGGCTTGTTTTATTTTGTTTTACCCAAATACAGGACTTCACATTTATGCCTGAAATATTTTACTTTGTCAGATCTAACTTCTGTCTTTAGACTACTATAGTAGGCTAAGTAATGGCAACCCAAAGATATCAGGTCCTAATCCCTGGTACCTGTAAATGTCACCTAATTTGGTAAAGGGTCTTGGCAGATGTAATTAAGTTAAGGATCATGTGATGGGGAGATGACACAGGATTATCTGGGTGGGACCTAAATGTCATCACAAGTGTCTTATAAGAGAGAAGCAGAAGGAGAAGGAGATTTGACACACTGAGAAGAGGTGGAGGCAATGTGACCATGGAGGCACAGGTTGGAATGATGCTGTTACAAGTCAAGGAATGCCGACAGCCAGAGCTGGAGACAAGGAACAGATTCTCCCCTAGAGCCTCCAGAGGTAGTGCGGCCCTGCTGACACTTTGATTTTGGCTCAGTTCAACTGGTTTAAGGCTTCCAGCCTGCAGCACTGTAAGAGAATTTATTTCTGTTGTATTAAGCCACCAAGTTTATAGTAATTTGTTACAGCAGCTACAGGAAACTAATAGAACTGCTAAGTAGCCTTGGATCCTAATTCCCTAATCCAATGAATTAATTATATTTCCCCAACCTTAAGCCATCAGCAATGTAAAAGATCATGATCATGTCCTCTTCGTGTATAGTCATGTAACAGCCAAAATGTAGACCAGTCCTGGGACTGCATTTACACAGTCCGGACATTGTCCAGGGATGCTGGTTTCACAGTAGAAAATAACGGACAAAAGGGGCTTTGTGGATTAGTAAAGAAGTTTGGGAAATACTGGGTGGAAACATTTGAAAAAGTTTCTCTAGTACGGGACTTCTCAGAGCCTTTAATATGCTAATGGGCACCACAAATATCCAAATAAGGGTATGGTCTGGTGTGTTTCCCAAGCTTATATGCTCATAACCATCCCGCCCCTGGAAAAGTATCTCTAAAAACAAGTGTTGCAAAAACCACAATTGGGAGAAAAATATGTCTAGCCCAACCACCTCACTGTATTGATTATAACACTGAAGCCCAAAGCAGTATAACCCTGATGGTGGATTTACCAAAATTTACATTCAGGCTTATAACCCAGTTCTAACAGTTTGTCTGGTGTTCCTTCTACTAAACATGTTGAACACCCAAAAAGGAAGCACTGAATGTCACCCTTAAAATAAGATAAGGTATTCTCCAAAGACAGCTTTATTGAAAGGAAACATTTTCTGCAATGAGCTAACAGCTTACATAATACAGCAGTGAGGTATGAGGAAGAGTGGATTTTTCCTATCTTTTGTTATTGGCATTGACCCTGAAGGTCCTTAGTCCTCCACAAAAGCTTAAGGGGCTTAGATCAAGGGCAGATTTTGAAACTGAATTTATTCAGATTAAGCAAAACCTTCGGTGAGAGGATTTACTCCCCACAAGCTGTTGCCAGGTTGGAGCTGCCCAGGCCAGGCCCATTTTTCTGAGCTACAATCAGCTTGTTCCCAAGTTGCTGGCAGAATCCAGGCAGCCAGTTTCCTGGGACATTAAACATTCAGAGCTTCCTCAGCCTCCTGGATCATTTTCTATTTCTCCAGTACATTTAGACAGGCTTTTTGTAGGCTGCAGATTTGTTAACAATTATACAGGGAGATGTTCCTAGGGAGAATAGCCAGAGATTCAAAGTCTAGAAAAATGCTCTTTCCTTATCAGTTAGCATTTGACAAATCACAGTCAGATTGTTCCTGGAAAATGAGGATGTTTTACCATAACAAACTAGAAGACACAGAGAAGTTGGGACAGGGTTACAAGTAGTTGTTTGTGAATTTTTCTTTTAATGCCATGTTTCCCTAGTTTGCTAGACACTAATTCTACTCCCAAGTCTGAAAAAATCACCACTGATTTTGAGAGGTCTACATGTGGCAGAGATAATAGCTGCAGAGATGTCTCTCAAAGTGGATGTTCTGCTTCCAGTATGCAACATTATCCACCCTCTATTTCAAATGTACTCTGCCTTTAAGACATTTGGAAGACCTTAAGTCTCACTTTTTGTTCTCTTGTATATATTTTTAAGAGAGCTTTTATTGATTCTTTTCTTATTATGAAAATATTACATATTTGTTTTAGAATGTTGAAAATACAAGGCATAAAGACAAAAATTAAAATCTCCTGTATTCTCACCACTAACAGATAAAGATCATTAACATTTTAGGCTCCAAATTGTTTTAGAGTCATTTTTATTTTATTTATTTATTTTTTCACTGGTGACTATGTATTTGTTGAGACAAAAAAATACAAACTGGTGGCATACAAATCATTACAAATAGAATGCTAAATCTTACTTATAGGCAGCTTTTCAGATACTGTTTGCAGGTCAAGACTTATAATGAACTGCAAGGAAATACATACACACTGTTTGAAATGAGGAATTTCACCCAGGCAAGCACATGTGGAAAAGACTTTGACCTTTGGTATTGGGGATGGGGAATAGCAAAGAATCAAAATGGTACTCATAAGATTTTAGGAATATTGTGATTTAGGCATGTTCTTCAAAGAAACAACAGCCTGTTTTAGTAGAGACAAATGTAGGATGAAAACTTTTAATATCCCTATTCCCCTCAAAAAGCCCTTTATTCCCAAGTAGCAAGTAGTGTAAATTAATTTTCAACTCCTTTCTACCTTCCCTTTGCTGAAAATACTTATGCATTAGTAAAACATCCAAACAAATCATTGAAGGGAATAAATTCTTTCTTTTAATGTATGAGTTAAAACAAATTTTACTACCACTTGAAACAATAAAAAACACTGAAGACTCATTTTGTAATTTGGACAAAGTGGCCCTCAAGTATGATGCATTTTTTTTTCAATCCTAAATACGATCATTGAAGGGAATAAATTCTTTCTTTTAATGTATGAGTTAAAACAAATTTTACTACCACTTGAAACAATAAAAAACACTGAAGACTCCTTTTGTAATTTGGACAAAGTGGCCCTCAAGTATGATGCATTTTTTTTTCAATCCTAAATACGTGGGTGAAATTGGAAGGTAAATGTTTATATATAAGTAACTAATAAATCAGTGCTAAAGAAGCATCAGTTGGACAGTACTTTTTAAGATACTGGCAAATGGAGACTTACTATTCAAAAGTGTTGGCTTTATTTCTACAGTCACAGAGTAGTCTAAAAGCAAGGCTTGTCACCACTTACACTTACCTACCTGCGGCCCAACTTCTGGCTCCATCATGGAACATTATTTAGTCAGTATGTCAGACTTTTCTCAAGGTGCACTAGCCAGTCCAGATACTTTCTATGATGGATACTGAGATTTTCTAGATGCCTAAATTAACTGCCAGTTCTGTGGTTTTCACTTAGGGCATGATCATTGAAATAGTATTCTCTTGGCATGAATCCTAATTTTCGCTCCCTTATTACTTATCTTGTTAAAGTGATGAATAATGTTCGTACTACAAACACAACTTTCTTTTGCCTCTTTAGGCTGGAGCTCTAGCAAGAGAATTACACAGGCACTTTGACACAGAAAAATCAGTATTTCTCTAAGTGAAATATACTACATAGAAAAGTGCTCTGAAAAAAAGAAGAGACTCTACCCCAAAAGGAAAAAACGTAGCACTAAAGCCTGGTTCCCTCTTCCGCCACTGTTTTGATAACTCTAGGAATTAAAATCTCTCTCCCTAAGTGCTAAGTTTATCAATAGAAACAAACTTGGGTTTTATTATAAAGGCAGACAAAGTAGTAATACTTCTAAATATCTTACAGGACTGTATAGTATAACTTGGATCCACAGTTGGATCTGAATGATATCACTTAGATAGTAATCTGCATAACTCATATGTAAATGTGCAATATTTTAAGTATAACAAATTAAAGTGGGCTACTTGTTTGCTTTTGTTTTATAGCCTAGATGGCAAAGCATTCAATTATCTAAGTAGAAATCATAAACCAAAGATGTATTCCTGAGCTGCATGACTGAAGGGCATTCAAATTGAATTCCCCAGTCAGTGGCAAAAGTAGTGTGTACCCTATTAAAAGCTGAGTAGATGTATAGAGTCATTTTTAAATACCTCAACAGGATGCCAGTGAGGACAAACTTTGAGGTAGGTCCTCTAATCCATAAAATAGAAGAGGACTATTTGGTTCAATTGTGTATCTAGCACAAAGAGAACCACCTATAATTTACTGAGTCACTGTTTCCAAAAAAATCTGTTTGTGAAACTGGATGGGATCTGAGAACCTCATTGAATAGATGAGAAAACTGAGCACCAGAGAGTGGCTGACTGCCCACATCCCCTGGTATCTCTGTAGCATGGCAGGGACCACAAAACCCTTCTGCTTCTCATTTAGAGTTGTTTCCCTCACTATACCAGCTGTCTCTTTATAGGAAGAATTATAGTTATAAATTTCAATTTGAGTAAGAACATTTGGCTATGACCTCAAAGCAGGAGCAATTTTTATGCACTAATTTGGCATTATGGGAAAAAAAATGATCTCCACGTAAGTCCAAATTTTCAAACAACTAAAGGTCAGCTTTTTTGAGCACAAAGACTTTTATCTTAATTTTAACCAATTTCAATGGGAATTATTCTAAATATACCTTTGTAAAGTCAGGCCCATTTAACAACACTAATCTTTTCCTGATGACTCAAGGTCATAATTATGGGCATCGGTTTTTATTACGTGCTATAATATAGTGAGACCTTCTGGGATTGGTAAATTGTAAAACCCTAAACTGCTCCAGACTGCCAAGCTTTTATAGTTTTATGTTTGCTTTGTATGGATTTTCTGTCTCTCCCTTCACAATCAAGCCGTGCTATAATATAGTGAGACCTTCTGGGATTGGTAAATTGTAAAACCCTAAACTGCTCCAGACTGCTAAGCTTTTATAGTTTTATGTTTGCTTTGTATGGATTTTCTGTCTCTCCCTTCACAATCAAGCTGTCAGCTATTATTTCTTGCTGTCCCCAGTATGTCTGATATCCTCTCTTCATTTGTTCCCCATCTGCTATGCTGCTTCTAATCTGTCATGTGCAGGGGAAGCAGATATATATGTTCCTTAGAAGTATTTGTAATGTAAGAGTAAATAGGCTCTCAGTGAGTATTGGGGGGCTTAGTCATAAAATTAGTGAGCAGACTTAGGGACATATATTTTGATTGTTCAGAAGCCTTGTTAAGTTTGTTTTCTCTTTAGGCTGGCGAATAAATTATGTCCAGATAAATGACACAGTACAATACTTTTAAAAAATAGATATAAATAGGCATGAAGGATTCAGACATCCTTTGCTTATTTATGCTCATCAGTCTTTCCTTGGGAAGAGATCCAAATCGCTAAGTGACAGGGTAAGTATGGGTCCTTTAAGTTTTTTCTTTCATTTCTCTTAAATTTCTAAAATTACTTTCAAACTTAAAATTGGTGTTTTGCAAACTCAAGTGGAGAACAAACGGAAACACAGCCAAGGCATCACTTGTGAGGGCCTGGCAAGTTCAGAGGACAGGTCTCAGATGTCTAGGCTACTTCTCTCTCCAGCAGCTGCTGTCCCCCCTCTGTCGATGTTTTCATTTCTCCACTTGTAGCTTGAGTATTTTTGAATAGATTAAAACATGTATCCCTTCATCCAAACTTTAAAATGCATTATTTCTTTTAAATGATCGATTAGACTAATTTTCCTACTCTGTCACAACATTTTCTGCAAGATTCTAAAGTTTTGAAAATACACCCGCCAAGAACAATAAGTAAATGAGATGGACTAGTAACCTCCAAGCTCACATGATGCTGAAATAATTTTTAAATCTACAATTAGAAATGGTGCTGTGGGAGTGGTATGGCCTGTAAAAGCCAAGTGATTTGCAAAATTATGCCAAGACGAGGAATTACTCAATGCAAACACCTGCTTTGGAGTGATCATCAAATTATCCACAGCCTTACTATGACCCTGCAAGTCGACTTTCCTTTCCCCCCACTTCATGGTCATTTGTATTTACCAGTGAACACCCACAAACCCACTACACTTTGCTAAACCAAAAAGCCAAATTAAATGACTCATACTGGAGTTAATGAGGGGTTGTAATAACAAAGCCCAGCAACATTTGAACGGTGCATTACCAATTTGCAAGGGATGTGCACACACAGGATCTCTCCTACAGTTTGAAATTACTGTGCACTAAGGCTGTTCCCTGGGAAAGTCACTACCCATGAGTTTACCCAAAGAATGTGCAAAACTTTAAAATAAAACTGAGGTTAAAATACCACCCCTAGTCTCTCTTCTACTCCTTCCCTCCTTCCCTCCCCTGCCACCTTTCTTTCCAGCTGTCAGTTTTTAAAGTGTATGTTTTAATTTTCCACGGTTGACCACATCCAAAGCTGTTTTAAGAGGCACGGATTCTATTCTTCTCTAAAATCTATATGCAGCCATGGATTACCTCAGCTGGCTCTGGCAACATTTACAAATTCTAACTTACTATCTAAAACTATTTCTAAGGCTATTGTGAGTGGCGTCAGGCCCGTTTCTGGCAAGAAATCCTCTAGTTATAATGTATACTGTCTTAAATGGTCTTTTGTGATCATGGTCTCTACCCTTAAACAAATGAAGGGCATATTTCCTCTGATGGGTGTCCCAAGGAGAGCTTGGGAAGAAATCATCATCATCAAGACGGTTCACCCAGACACACAGACTTGCTTGTTACCGTATTTAAAGAAGTGGCCACAAAGAAATACTCATTGGATTTACAATAGGGGAAACCTAGTATGCATTTCCAAGGAATCACATTTTGGGGAGAATTACAGAATAATTACACATATGCTTAGATCACGAGCATTCAATGAAGCGGACAGTATTTTGAGGATTTAAGATGTTGGTGTTGTGGTCGTCTCTAAGAAACCGGGATAATTCAGACATTCAAATGCAAAACCGCACCATTTGGAGAGTGTAATGCGGTCTGTTCTGGTCACTGTTACAAATTCGGAAAGGATTCCCTGGCTGCACACATTAGAGGCACTTAATACTTAAATCTGTTTCCAAATGTAAAGCATAGAACAAAAGTGCTGGGCATTAATGAAATGTATCCTAACACTGGTGTGCTGACACATTTCATTAAAGTGTCACTTTGGGAGAGTAAAAAATAATGACAAGAGCTTTGCTGTATGCAACTTGATAAGGTCTTCAGATGAAATATCGTTAACTAATACACATTAAACATCCATTTTAATACTATCAGGGTTTTCAGGTCGGGCTTGAATTAATTTCATGCCTAGGATGTTGTCTATAACCAGTTACTATAAACGAATCTCTTTCATTGGTCTAAACACTGATCGTTTATTCATGTTAGTTTTATTTTAACTGCCAGGAAATCAATTATTATTTGAAATTATTGCAATTATCTTAAGAAAATGCTTTAAAATATTAAATATTTTGTTCACATAGAAGACCAGCTATTAGTTATTTCCTGAAGGAATGTATTTTGTGTATTTTTAAAAATACATGCTTTTACCATTTTTGTTGAGTAACTGGAAAAATACTTTTCCAATAAATCCTAAAAAGTTATAGTGTTCTTCTAGGCTCAAAAGTTTCTTTTTTTTAATTGAAAAAACTTTGATAAAAATAAAAACTTAACAAATCTAGTCCAAAAACTCAGCATTTTATGAGTTTGAAAAGATTTCTAATTTAATATTTTGATTTAAAGCTAAGAAGTTTTCTATTCAGAAAAAATCTCTATGTGTAAATATATATTATTCCTATTTTCAGTAAAAAAACTTAATGCCCCTTTCTAAGATCTTGTATTCCAAATATCAAAATAAAAACTTTGTAACTTCAATAGCCACCTTGGTAGTACTCAACTGACAGATTCATGTAGGGTGTTTTCCCACATGTACACATTTGTTTGGTTTTTGTACAGAAAAGTCATTCCATGAAACATAGTGAGACAAGAAATTCTCCTAACAGGGCCCAGGCAGCCAAGAATGGAGTTGCAAAGTAACACAAAACAGAAGAGATGAAATAGAGAAGGTAGCCCACAGCAAAACAAGAGAACTGCACAAGGAACTTGAAGCTGGCGATCTCGCAATGTGAAAGGTTAATCACAAGATTTAAAATCTAATCTTGCTTTCAAAGGCACCTCATGTAATTGCATACATTGTAAAGGAACATGAGAACAGTGGGAACGGAAAAAAAAATTTAAACAAGTGGGCTTGATATAAGCTGTAAATTTAATATGGAGAAAAGCAAAAAGTTAGCAAGAGCAAGCGCAGACTTCAGTAAAGGGTCAGCCAGGGAACAGAGACAGCAGAATTTGCCACAAATAGCCAATTCTAAAGAAAAGGGAACTTTTAATTTTGGATAAATAAGTGTCTCAACGGGATACTCCCTAAAGACCCTTTAGATTAAATTCCATTCCTTCATGTTGTCTAACAAATATTTATAGGGGGCCTATGTGTGCTGATATTGTGGGAATACAGAGATATATTAGACCCGAAAAGAAGAAAGTCATAGCTCCCTTGAGCACAAAGCAGAAAGTGAGAGTTCAGAAGCGGGAGAAATCACTGCATCAAGGGGATGGCATTTAAACTATGCCTTGAAGAAGGGCAGGACTTGACCATATGTGGGTGGGAGTGGGGAGGCATGACTGGCAGAATTAACCACGAGAGCCAGACACAGAGATGGGCAAGCCTGGGGGATGTGCAGAAGGCAGGGAGAATTCCAGGCTGACAGAAAGTGCCAGAAAGTCTACCTACACAGGAACAGTGGGGGCTGGAATGTAGATGAGGCTGAGGCCATGAGGTTTGGAGGAGTTTGGCTTTATTCTATGGAAAGTGGGAAACTTTCCATTGGAACTTTTGGAGCCCAGGAATGATATGATGCAAAAGAGAAGGTTCCTCTGGCAACAGTGTGTAGCATAGCCTAGAAGAGGAGGAAGAAACCATCCTCAGCAGGATATATTTCAGGATAGCAAAAACGTAGGGCTTTGTTCTTGGGCTAGAAAATATGAAAGCCACATTTATGAGTTTAGTGTTTCTGAATTCCAAGACTGCCACTTCTTGCTAGTTGGAAAAGCAGTAAGATGTGCCACTGAGGAGTGTGAAGTTTATCAAGGGACAGTGGAAGACCCTGACCAGGTGGAGTTACTCAGACCAAATTCCCTGGTTTCCCCAGAGAGATATTCAAGATCTCTCTCTTGAGATCTTGAGATCTCTCAAGGCCGGGGTGGAGGGTGGTGGGGGGTATTGAATGCCAGGGACTAAACAGACCATAACCACCCTCAAGGGTGTATGCAACTCCCTATCACAGAATGAATTTGGATACATCTCAGGCCCAACCCTGACATACATCTGCCAGCCAATTCAGGAGCACCCTACCCCCACGCCCAGAAGTGTGCTACCCAGGATAAAAACTGCGTCCACATTAACATTGAAGAAGGGGAGCTGGCTTCATCATGACGGCAAAAACATTCAGAGGTCATTGCTAATAACTGTACGGTGTTAGGGTTCGGGGGAGATATCACTAAACTGGACAATGGGCAAGTGAGTAAAAAACTTTTTAGTTTGTTTCCATAGTGGTATTTCTTAACCTGTCAAGTTTATGTAGTATTTTATATTTTCCAAGGTGCTTTTAAATATCTGATATTATTTCATATCCTTCAATAATTCCATTATTTTCACTTTACAGGAGGAGTTACAGAAGCCCAGAGAGGCTGTGTGGCTTGCCTCAGATCTCACAGCCACTTGGTAGAGGAATGAACACCTGCAAGCCAGGTCCTCCACTACATCACCTGGCCTGCTTCCACCTGTAATCAACAAACATTTGCGGGGAGTCTATTCTATACAAGGCATGCTTCTGAATCTGAGGAAAACCTTAGGTGTTTCTGAGCAATAACAGAAAACATATAGTGGTTTTAGTCTTCAAAAAACCTACATCATCTTCCCTGCGTAGAGCCCTCTGGTGGCAGGTAAAATAAAGTTACCAGATAGGAAATCTTGAGAAGTTTTTAGGATATAATTTTATGGAAAGCTAAGGATATTGAAGTATAGAAAATTTTTAGAAGGGCTCATCTAATCTAGTTCTCTCACTTGTTATATTAAAAAATTGATGCCCAGACAGGTCAAGCAATGTGCTCATAATGGCACAGCATTCTATGCCAGTGTTTCTCACACAGCATTCTATGCCAGTAAGAAAATACCTCTCATTATCCTCATTCCCATTTTTCTTGTGGATTAACATTCATGCTGCATAGGTAATGTTCTTGAGAAGTAGGGTACAGGATAGGCTCTTGATATTTGCACAAATTATTGTACGATAGACACCTCCTGGCTCCTGGCTTTAATAGTTTTATGACCCATGTGACTTCATCCCTCTCATCCCTCTCTGTGCCTCAGTTTCCTTATCTGTGAACTAGGAATAGAGATAGTTCCCACATCATTGGGTTGTTTCAAAGGTTAAATGAAATAACGCAAGTCACACACTTAGCACAAGCCTGACATGTACTAAATACGTAGTAGCTGTTATTGTCATGCTTAATCAACCACTCTGTCTGCCTTGGTGTACTCAGAACCGTGAACCCTAAAGCTTTTTGTTTGCCTTCATCTGTAGATCAGACGTTAAAAAAAAAATATTTTCAGGGAAAGTGAGTATTTTAAAGATGGTCCCTTCTTCAAGCTGAAAATGGTTGTCACATAACCTATGAGACAATGTTTTGGTGTGCCTAAGGAGCCTGGTTCTCTTTCCAGGGATAGGGCCAAAGGAATCCACCTCCTGCCAGTCTTCTGAATATGACCTCGGCCCTGTGGGAGAACCAGCGAAAAGGAACAGCCACGTTCCCCCTACTCTCTCCCTGCTCCTCAGCTCCCCTTCCAAGCTTCTCAGCGCAGAGGCACTGTCAGCACCTCTCATCCTCAGCTGCGAAATGGAAATGAGTAAAGACACCCGGCCCCACCAATCCCACATTGTTTTGCTGAGGATCAAATAAGATCCTGTATGTGAAAGCACTTTGAAGTCTGGAAAGCTCTGAAAACTTATGTTATTATCAGCCACATTATTGTTAAATCGTAAGTTCCTATTTCAACTCACTTATTGTGTGCTGAGTATGTGCCATGCACTGAATCTGATAAACCAGATGATCCAGTCCCTGCTGGCTTGGAGTTCGCAATCTAATGTTTCCTTGGCTTGTTATTATTATTGTTTCTATTGATCAAATTAAAATGAACTATAGCAGTATATAATGATAAAATAACATTAATATTAGCTAACAATAGAGTGCCTACTGTGAATTAGACATCTAATTAATAAATGATAATAGCTACTTTATCTGAATGCTTAGGTGTTTTGCAAATATTATGTAATTAACTCAGAAGAAACCAATGGGTTAATATTTAGAGATGAAGACTTTGAAGCTGAGATAGATACAGTAATTTGCTGAAAGCCTTTCTTCAAATTACCAGCAAAACCCAGTTCTAGAAGTTAAATGCAGCATTCTTTCACTATGCCACTAATGACTATACCATTAAAAGATTTTTGTTTGTTTTAAAACCACCTGGGGGCTATTGTATGGAGTAACTCTGAATTTAACATGTGAAAAGTTTAATATAACATTGCCTTGATTGGCATTTCTCTGTCTGTAACTTTGTATCCCTTCTAAGACTCATAGTTTTTGAAATACAGTAGGAAAAATAAGATACCCTCAAAAGAATAAAATTATTGGAAGCTTTCAAGATTCTTTGGAGAATTAAATCAAAGAAACATGTTGGACATTTTTCTATAATAAATATGTTAGAAATGTTTCTATAATAAATACGTTGGCCCAGAATTTCTATTATGCCTCTACAAGCTAATTGAGTTTATCTCCGTAGCAGATGTTTAAATGAAAGTTAGCTCTATCTTTGTTTAGAACTTTAGAGGGCTGTGGTACGTACAACAGAATATGGCCCTTATGGAAGGGGTGACCATATATCCCAGTGTGCCTAGAGAGTTCTGGTTTATGCAGTGTGCATCTGTGTAATTATTAGGGACCTTCTCTTTTACTCTTGAAAGTTTCCAGGTTTGGATAATAAATTATACAACCACCCTACCAGTAGAACATAGGGGTAAAAGAAAAATTTGCCATCTCCTCTGAAATTAAAAAAGGGAAGGAGAATATTGGACTAATCCTCTTAGCATCCACTATATGAAAATTGGACAAAGTATATGAAACAACTATTTTTATACATTAGACAACAGTCAGCTAAATGTTGTGAGGTAACACTATGATTGTCCCAGATTTCTTCCCACAGGCATTTTCCAAACCTCCATGAAGATATGGAGAACCCAAGCAGAGCACAGTAGCCTCACTGAAAAAAGGAGACAGAGGTCACATTTGGGGGAGGCTGAGACAACTAGAATTTGTGAAGAACAATACTGTAAAGAACAAAGTTACATAACACTATGATTGTCCCAGATTTCCTCCCACAGGCATTTTCCAAACCTCCATGAAGATATGGAGAACCCAAGCAGAGCACAGTAGCCTCACTGAAAAAAGGAGACAGAGGTCAGATTTGGGGGAGGCTGAGACAACTAGAATTTGTGAAGAACAATACTGTAAAGAACAAAGTTACACAGTGAAAGAGTGCTATAAATCTGCATTGGGTACCACGAGTTTTGATTGAAAATTAAGCCACAGTTGCATAGGGTGAGACTCCACAAGTACAGGCAAAGAACAACTGCTGAAGTGCTATGAGCTGAACAACTATAGGAACTTGCACAGGGCTGGGAGACATGTGAGGTCTCTAGCGTAGTGATATCTGACAGAATATCAAGGACATTTAATAGAGACCCCAGAAAGGCCTCACCTTATAAGTAGGGTTAAATTAGCTTAAAAGCAAAGGTTTTTCTAGTCTCACCCTAATAAAGCTTTTTTCTTTTTCTTTTTTAAGGCTTTACAGGATAAGTCTGATCTGCCAGAGAATTGACTACCTATAAGAATAAAACTCAACATGGCTTAAAGGAAGACAACAACATCCAGACTCTAAAAGATTTAGCATTCACAAGGTCTGGAATATAATTTTAAGATTACTAGCCTACAAAGAAGCAGAACAATATGACCCATAACCTGAAGAAAAGTAAGTCACTAGAATAGACCCAGATATAAAAGAAACAATGGAGGGGCCGGCCCGGTGGCGCACTGGATAGTGCGCCGCTTGGGAAGCGCGGCGGCGCTCCCGCCCGAGGGTTCGGATCCCACATACAGACCGGTTCCCGCTCACTGGCTGAGTGAGGCGCGGGAGCAACACCAAGGCTTGCAATCCCATTGCCAGTCCCCGGTCCGGTACGGGGGCAACACTGAGGGTTGCGATCCATTGCCGGACACGGAAAAAGACAAAAAAAAAAGAAACAATGGAGGAAGTAGAAAAGAACTTTAAAGCACCTATTATAAATATGTTCAAGGATTTAAAGAAAAATATAAACACAATGAGGAGATAGATGAAAATTATAAAAATGAAACAAAAAGAACAGCTAGATGTTAGAAATACAACTTCTGAAATGAAAAATTTACTGGATGGGCTCAGTAGAAGATTAGATACTATATAATAAAAGATTAGTGAATTTAACATTGCCTCAGAAATTATCCACTAAAGCAAAAACCTTAAAAATTATACAGAGCTATAGTGAACTGTGGAACAACATCTACTGGCAATTGAACTCCCAGAAGGAGAGATGGGGGTGTGGGTGTATTATTCCTTTTCTGTTGCTGATAACAAACAACCTGGAACTGGGTAATTTATAAGAAAACAAAATTTATTGCTTACAGTTTCAGATGTTGGGAAGTCCAAAGTCCAGGGAACACATCTGGTAAAGGCCTGGTTGGTGGTGACAGTGACACGGTGGTCACACATGGCAGAATGGCAGAGCAGAGAGAGAGTTCCTCAGGAGCTCTCCTTTTAAATCCCTCAGAACTATATCCCTGACTGCCAGAATACCATTAAATTAATTAATCCATTCACTACAGCATGGTCCTCACAATCTAATCACCTCTCCAAGTCTCCACTTTTCAACTAGCATAATAGGATTTCCCACCCTCAACAGTTACAGTGGGGATTAAGTTTTAGGGGGACATTCAATCTAAGGCAATAGGAAAGCATAAAATTTAATAAATTAATGGAAGGGAAATTTTCCAACTTAATGAAAATCATCAATTCTCAAATCCATAAACCATAATTAATTCCAAGAAGGATAAACACAAAAATACACACCAAGGCATACTTTAATCAAATTGCTGCAAATTAATTAGAGACTATCTTAAAAGCAGCCAGAGGGGAGGGAAAAGACATAATACAGTAGAGAAATGAAGACAGAAATTATCATTGATTTCTGATATAAACAATGCAAGCCAAAAGATAATATATTAACTTTTTTTTTTTCTTTTTCAGCAGTTACTAATTTGATGAGAGAGCAGGAAGTTTAGTATTTTGTGGGTTGCACAGTGACCTTACATCATGTTCTTGTGAGGTGGTTTATGTCCTACAGGATAACAACATGGCTCGTGGGGAATCAGATCAGTTCATAATAGTGAGACCTAACTGTGAGAGCCAGATCAGTTCCTAGACATCAGAGTTTGCTTTTCAACATTTTAAAAATGCTAAATGCAAAAATTAAAAAAAAGACTTTATATCTGTAAATAAAGCTGTATTCAATTCTATAGCTATACCTCTCTATATCTGAATCTATCTGTATTCCATTCTGTTCTATAGCTATAACTACTTTATTTTATTCTATATCTGGCTAAAATATCCTTGAAAATTGAAGGCAAAATGAAAACATTTTTAGACAAGCAAAAGTTGAAGTAATTGGTTGCTAACAGACCTGCACTACAAGAAATATTAAAGGAAGTTTTTCAAGCTGAAGAAAAACAATACTAGATGGAAACTTAAGTTCACACAAAGGAATGAAGAGCAGTAAAAATGGTAATGGTTTTTACATTCTATATGAAATAAAATAATATTATTTATTAACATAAACCATTATTCAATGATATCATTTAATAACTGTGATAAGTTTAAAATGAAAATTGTAAACTCTAAGGCAATTATAACAAAAAGATAGAGCTCATAAATAAGCCAATGACTGAGCTAAAATGCAGTACTAAAAAATACCCATTTCTGAAACTAAACAAGAAGAGGAAAGAACAACAGGAACAAAGTTATAACAAAAAGATAGAGCTCATAAATAAGCCAATGACTGAGCTAAAATGTAGTACTAAAAAATACCCATTTCTGAAACTAAACAAGAAGAGGAAAGAACAACAGGAACAAAGAACTATTGGGAGACAAAACAAAATGCAAAATAGGAGATCAAATTCAATACTTATTCATGAAAAATAACTCTAAGAAAACTAGGAATAGAAGCTTAAGAACCTTTTGCAAATATAATACTTAATGGTAAGATCATAAATAATGCAGGGATGACTACTCTGAACACTGCTATTCGACATTATATTAGAGGTCCTACCCAGCACAATAAATCAAGAAAAAAGGGTATATAGATTAGAAAAGAAGAAATAAAACTTTCACAAATGACATCATTATACATGGAAAAAATACTAAGGAATGCACAGAAAAAAACCCAAAAACTATTAGAGCTAATAGTAAATTTAAGAAGATT
Organism: Galeopterus variegatus; assembly: GCF_000696425.1. Taxonomy (NCBI): domain Eukaryota; kingdom Metazoa; phylum Chordata; class Mammalia; order Dermoptera; family Cynocephalidae; genus Galeopterus; species Galeopterus variegatus. Next base: position 41,625 of record NW_007728037.1, on the reverse strand, counting down.
ATAGGCAGGGTTCAAGGTCAATATACAAAAATCAGTTATATTTTTATATATTATCAAAGAAAGAACAATTGCAAAATTAAAATTTTAGATACCATTTATAAAAGCAAAAACTTATAAATACCATTTATAAAAGCAAAAACAATTTTAAATACTTAGGTATAGATTTTACAAAATATGCTTAGTATCAGTATAGTGAAAACAAACAAACAAAAACAGTACAAATAGAAATTAAAGAAGACCTAAATTAAATGTTTATACATTGGAGGCCTCGATATTACTAAAATGTCCATTTTCCACAAAGTGGTCTATACATTCAAAGCAATCCAAATGATAATCAAAGCAGTCTTTAAAAAAAAGAAATTAAAATGCTAATTCTAAAATTTGTATAAAAATGCAAAGTAATTAGAATAGCCAAAACAATTTTGAAAAAGAAGAGCCAATTTGGAGGTCTTTTAATACCTGATTCCTTTATTTGTTTGTTTGCTTTTTGTGGCTGGCCAGCTTAATACCTGATTTCAAGACTCATCATAAAACTATAGTAACTAAGACAATGTGGTATTATAGTAAGGATAGACACACAGATAAATGGAAGAGAACAGAGTGTATGCATAAATATATATACATATGCATATATATATCTACATACATATATCTGTGTATGTGTTCAATTGATTTTCAAAAAGGGTACCAATGTAATTCAATGGAAAAAGAAAAATCATTTCAACTAATGGTTAATGGTATTGGAACAACTGGATATTTTTATGGGAAAAATGAACCTTAACTACTACTTCTTTTAAAATGTAGATTATTCGTGTATATATATATATACACGTATGCTTATATCTGAAAGGATACAGAGAAAAGTATGTCAATGGTTACTTTGGGGAGCACCAGAGAGAGGCGGTCATTTTCACTTTGTGCCCCTCCATACTTCTTAAGATTTTAATGAGCCTTAATGGTTTTGAAATAAAATAATTTTTCAAACTTTAATATGCTCAAAGACCTGCTTTCTTCTCTCTAAATGACAGGGTTAATACAATAAAACAGGAAGACATTGTCTTTTTCCAAGTATTTGTATTGTTCATAAGTAAGAAATGTGTAGAGGCCTCCACTTTTTTTATTGTAGTAAAATATACATAACATGAAATTATCATTTTAACCATTTTTTAAGTATACAGTTGAGTGACATTAAGTACATTTTCATTGCTGTGCAACCAACACCACTATTCATCTCCAGAACTATTTTCATCACCCCAAACTAACACTCTGTACCCATTAGACCATAACTCCCTATTCCCTCCTTCCCCCAGCCCCTGGCGACCACTAATATACTTTATCTATAAATTCGACTATTTCGGGTACCATATATAAGTGTATTTATACAACATTTATCCTTTTGTGTAACTTATTTTACTTAGTATAATGTCTTCAAGTTTCATCCATGTTGTAGCATGTATCAGAAATTTCAATCATTTTTAAGGCTGAATAATTACTCCATTGTATATATATACTACATTTTGTTTATTCTTTCATTCAGCCATGGGCACTTGGGTTGCTTCCACATTTTGGTTATTGTGTATAATGCTGCTATGAAAATTGGCTCAAATCCCTGCTTTCAATTCCTTTGGGTATATGCCTAGAAGTGGAATTGCTGGGTCATATGATTTTTCATGTTTAATTTTTTGAGGAACCACCTTGCTGTTTTCCACAGCAGCTGCACTATTTTTCATTCCTACCAGTAACAGTGTCCCCATTTCTTCACACCCTGGCCAATACTTGTTGGTTTCTGGGTTTTGGGGTTTTTTGTTTTTGTTTTCATGATAGCCATCCCAATGGATGTGAAGTGATATCTCACTGTGGCTTTGATTTGCATTTCCCTAATGATTAGTGATGTTGAGCATCATTTCATGTGCTTATTGGCCATTTGAATATCTTCTTTGGAGAAATATCTCATTAAATGTTTTGTCTACTTTTAAGTTGAGTTGTTTGCTTTTTTGTTGTTGAGTTTTAGTAGTGTTTTATATACTCTGTATACAAACATTTATCAGATATTTGATTTGCAATTATTTTCTCCCTTTCTGTGGGTAGCCTTTTAATTCTGTTGATAGTGTTCTTTGATGCACAAGTTTTTCATTCTGATGAAGTCCAATTTATTTTTCCTTGTCGACCATGCTTTTAGTGTCATATCCAAGAAATTGTTCTGAAATCCAATGATATGAAGCTTCTCCCCTATTTTTTCTTTTAGGAGTTTTATAGTTTTACCTCTTATGTTTAAGTCTTTGGTGCATTGTGAATTAATTTTTGTATAGGGTGTAAGGTAAGAACCCAACTCCATTCTTTTGCATGTGGATATCCAGTTTTCTCAGCATCACTTGTTGAAAAGACTGTTTCTTCCCCATCAAATGTTCTTAACATTCCTGTTGAAAATCATTTTACCAAGTATGTGAGGGTTTATTCCTGGATAACTCTTTTCCATTGGTCTAATATGTCTCTGTTGAAAAGACTGTTTCTTCCCCATCAAATGTTCTTAACATTCCTGTTGAAAATTATTTTACCAAGTATGTGAGGGTTTATTCCTGGATAACTCTTTTCCATTGGTCTAATATGTCTGTTTCATGCCAGTGCCATACTATTTTGATTACTGTAGCTTTGTAGTAAATTTTGAAATCAGAAAGTACAGTTCTCCAACTTTATTTTTCATTTTTCAGGATTGTGTTGGCTATTTGGGGTCCCTTGAGATTCCATAGGAATTTAAGGATGGATTTTTCTATTTTTGCAAAAACCAACATTAGAATTTTGATAAGAATTGCATTTAATCTGGAGATTGTTTTGGGTGGTATTGGTGTTTTAACCACATTGTCTTCCAATCCATAAACAGAGTATACTTTCCCATTTATTTATGTCATCTTTGTTTTTTTTTTCAGCTATGTTTTATAATTTTCAGTGTGCAAGTCTTCCACCTCCTCTGTTAGACTGATTTTTAAGTATTTCACTCTTTTTGGCATTATTGTAAACAGAATTGTTTTCTTAATTTCCTCTTTGGATTGTTCATTGTAAGTGTATAGAAATGCAACTAATTTTTTTTGTGATTTTGTATCCCTGCAATTGCTGAATTTGTTTATTAAATCTGACAGTTTTTTTATGGGATCTTAGAGTTTTCTACATACAAGATTGTGTCATCTCTCTATTGTTTTCTTAATATTAATCACCACCTGATGTCTTATACACTGGGTTTTATTCGTGTATTTGTTTCCTATCTCCTCTGCTGGAATTTAAGCTTTTTGGGAAAAGAGATGTTGTCTGTCGTATTTGCTGCTGCATTCCCAGTGCCTTGGACAGTACTGACACAAAACAAAGGCTCCATAAGTATTTATTGACTAAATAAGTGAAAGAGTGAAATTTTTTTATTTGGAAAAAGAGAAGATTATGTTTGAGCTATTTCTTCACATGAAAAATATCTTCTTTCTATTTCCTGAAAGCTTTGTATTTGATCAATGGTAAGTGGGTAATACTTGTCGTCAGGGCAAGATAGGAACTCTCTAAGGTAGTGCTTTCAAGGTATGGTCCATTTATCTATGAAACTGAAAGCATTTGGTGATAATTGCTAAAGATACAGACTGCTGAGCTCTTAGGCCTACAGACTCAGCATCTTTTGGAAGTGGGGTTCAAGTATCTATTTATACTAAAATTTGAGACTCACTGCTAAGATCATGATATGACTTGTCTTTGGCCTCTATTTTCTCCATCTGTGAAAGGAATATTATAGCGGGAGATGGCTGTGAACAGTGGAAAGAGCAGAAGAGTAGAAGTCCAAAGACCCAGATTCAAGAGCTTTTTTTGACACTTCCTAGCTATGAGAACACAAGCTAGCCATTGAGTCTTCGTTTCCTCATGTGTAAAATGGGTGTTACAAAGCCTGATCTATTCATACCCATGGGGCTATGAGAACCAAATATAAAACCCCTTTATTAGCTGCTGAACATCAAATTCATGTAAGAGATTGTGAAATGGTTTTTATGAGGAAGAGTACAATCCTAAAAATAAAACATGCATACATAATTCAAAAACACAAATTAAGAACAACTAAAATGAACCCTTACTGAAGGTTCTGTTCACGTGTGCCAAGCACCGATCTAAGCATTTTGCAGCACAGCGAAGCCTCACCACAATCTCGTGAAGGAGGTGTTACTATTACCATTTTACACATGAGAAAACTGAGGCACAGAGAAATAACTTGTAACTAAATAACTAAGGAACTTGCCCAAAGTCAGACAGCTACTTAACAGCAGGGTTAGAAATAAGTTCAAGCAATAAGGAACTTCCCCACATATGAGTTCTTTCAAGACTTATAGGTTTTGTCAAGACATAAATTTTGAAAGAAAAGATACACATTTATCTAATTTCAAAGCAATATAAATAGTCTAGAAAATACAAAGGAAAATAAATCCATTATAATAAATGCTACTTAAGTTTCCCTATGAATCAGTGGCTCCTATTTTGATTCTGGAAGGAAAGAAAAGAAGAGTCTAGACTTTTTAAGCACCAACATAGTTGGTATGAAAAATTGCCTTTGCAAAAGATTTTGACCTCCTCGTTACCTGAGGGGATTGGACAACGGGATGGGAGGGTGGAGCATGGACGATGGGAAGAAAAGCCTACCACTGGCACCAACACAGTTGGTATGAAAAATTGCCTTTGCAAAAGATTTTGACCTCCTCGTTACCTGAGGGGATTGGGCAACGGGATGGGAGGGTGGAGCATGGACGATGGGAAGAAAAGCCTACCACTGGCACCAACACCACAGAAAGAGAGAGCAAAGGAAAGCCTACACCCAGAGGCATGTACAAGCCAACATGAGACACACCATATTTCTGATGAGGTCTTCACGCCTTCCTTGCCTTCAAGTGAAAACTGGAGCCATGAAATTCCTTTTTTGTTAACATTAAGATATGGTAATGCCAAGCATTCATGACCGTAAGCATGGAAAATTGATGAAATTACAGTCTGTTCAGGGGAATAATATGGTGATGAGAGAAAGAATCTGCCTGTGTCAAGATTCTGGTTGCAGCTTTTTCAAACAGGTGAACATTTTCTTTCCCTACTGCTGAAAAACATACCTTTGTATGATATGCCAAGTAGATGTCTATGGAGAAAGGTCAAAGGAAAACAGAGAATGACACAAATAATTGAGATATTTTTAAGGGCATGTAAGTCAGTGAGTATTTCATTAGTATCATTTCAGCAATTTTCTGCTCTCAAAGAAGTAGCCAAATTGAAATCATATACTTCTACTTAATGAGAAAAAGAATGTGATTATGTTGCCGAAACATTAAGATTTGTGATGGTCCATGTGACAGGCATCAGGAAAGTCAGAGTTTAAAAATCTAAGTAAAAAAATAATAATAATAACCTGATCCTTTTCCATGAACACTTTTCTGCAGAATGTATCAAAAAATAATTTCTTCATGATCAAATAACAGCCACAAGTCAATGTTCAGAATAATACATTTCTACCACATGCTAATGTATCAAAAAATAATAACTTCTTCATGATCAAATAACAGCCACAAGTCAATGTTCAGAATAATACATTTCTACCACATGCTATATTGAAGTCTCAAGTGATTGAGAAAACTGTTGGTTTATCTAATCACAGAGCACCCAGCTTTCATCTTTTTTTTTTTTTTTTGGCTAGTAAGGGGATCCAAACTCTTGACCTTGGTGTTATAACACTGTGCTCTAACCAACTGACCTAACAGCCAGCCCCCCCAGTTTCCATCTTAGGTACCATCTCTCAAGGTTCAGAGCTGCATAATTGTATTAGTTAGTTATTGCTGTTTAACAAGTCAAAATTTTGTGACTTAAACCACAACAATTTACTAATTTTCATGAGTGAGGCTGATTTGCATGAAATTTAGCTGATCTCGGCTGGGCTCACTAATATGGTCAGCTGCTTTATTGACTGTGAGTTGGTTGGTCTAGGATGGCACTGTATAGCATGACCTGGCTCTATTCCACATGGTGTTTCATCCTCCAGCAGGCTTCCAAGGTTGTTTTCATAGCAATGGCAATGTTAAAACAGAAGGAATGGAAGCAATCAACGTCTCTTAAAGTCTGGGCTCAGAATTGGCACACTGTCTCTTTACCACATCCATTGGCCAAAGGTACAAGGCTAGCCTAGATTCAAAGAGTGAGGAAACACAGTCCATCTCTGGGTGGGAGGAACTGCAAAATAACATTGCCAAGGGGAAGAACAGAAGCCATTTTTGCAATCAAACACTATAATTATTTAATTGTAAATGAGTTGTCCCAAATTTACAAACAGATTGGGATCCAAAAGTATACTGGTACTCAATTGTTTGACTATTGGGACATGTATTCCTAGGGTAACAAATGTTAGATTAGTTTCCCCATGAGTCTATTATCCTACAAGATTGAAGAAAAAATTATGCATTGGCAGTATAATCTAAAAATAAATAATGTCATCACCAGGAAAATAACAAAGAGGAAATCAACAGCAATTAATCATAAATTAATTTTTATTTCATTGATAAAGATGGCTTAGAAAAGCAACTTTTGGGCCGGCCCGGTGGCGCACTGGATAGTGCGCCACTTGGGAAGCGCGGCGGCGCTCCCGCCCGAGGGTTCGGATCCCACATGCAGACCGGTTCCCGCTCACTGGCTGGG
>NW_007728037.1:9912-33514 GCF_000696425.1 Galeopterus variegatus | reverse complement strand
CGCTCAGCCAGTGAGTGGGAACCAGTCTCCACATGGGATCCGAACCCTTGGCGGGAGCACTGCCACACTCCCAAGCGGCGCACTCTCCAGTGCACCACCGGGCCAGCCCATGACATGATTATTAATGAAAAATATTCTGTCTCATAGAGGAGGGAGTGTTAGACACAACCTACTCTGGGCCTTTCTTAGTGCTCTGCTGGGAGGTGGGGGCATCCACGGGGTTCCCTGCAAGATGGCAGCACAGAGGAGAAATCTGCTGCAGAGCACGAAGAAACTGAGGCACGGAGAGAGGGTCATTGCCCAAGGCCACACAGCAGGTAAGTGGCAGTGTGATTAAAATCAGGCAGTCTGATTCCAGAAACCTCCTTAACCTCTGGGCCACACTAAAGGAATGAGAAGTGGTGAGACCTGGGTGCTGGTCCTGGCACTAACTCTCTATGCCTCCTGCAGCCTCAGGTTCTTTTTCCTAAGGCACAGCACCCAAGCTGGACAGATGACCTGCCACTCTGCCACCTCTCTGGGGTTGGTTCAGCTCCCAACTGCAGCTACTCTGGCGAGGACACTGAGAGCCACCCACTGGAGGATGACTGGCTCAAGTTCAGGAGTGAGAACAACTGCTTCCTGAATGGGGTCTTCAGTGGCTATGGTGGCAACCAGGTGACCAGCTTCATGGCCCAGCGGCTATCTGAGGAGCTCCTGCTAGGCCGGCTCAATGCCAGCACGCTGAGGCCACCATGCAGCGTGTGCTGCTACAGGCCTTTGATGTGGTGGAGAGGAGCTTCCTGGAGTTCATCGATGACACGTTGGCTGAGAAGGTGAGCCTCCACTCCCAGCTGCCAGAGGGGGTCCTTCAGCACCAGTTGCCTTCTCAGTGTCAGAAGATCCTTGAGAGACTCAAAATGTTGGATAGGGAGATTTGGGAGGAGCCATGTCCATCATGGCTGTTCTTCCCCACAACAAGCTCTATGTCACCAATATCAGTATGAATCATGCACTTTTATGCAAATCTATGGTGGATGGGTTGCAGGTGACACGGCTGAACGTCCACCACACCCCAGGGAATGAGGATAAGCTCTTCTGCCTGTCACAGTTGGGATGGAATTGTTGTGTTGTTCTCTCTGGTAGGCTTGGACGCCGGGAAGATCAAGCAAATGAGGATCACGTGTGGGCAGAAGAGCACTAGGCGCATCGGGGATTTCAAGGTCAAGTACGGCTACACTGACATTGACTTACTTAGTGCTGCCAAGTCCAAACTGATCATGGCATGCACAGCCACTGGACAGGGTAACTGGCTTCCTGGTGCTGATGTCCAAGGGGTTGTACAAGGCCCTGGAGGCAGCCCACGGAAATCGCCTTTATGATTGACACTGAGTTTGCCAAGCAGACCTCCCTGGATGTGCTGGCCCAGGGTGTGGTGGACAAGGTGAAGCACATTTACATGGACGCCTTCATCAGTGGTGGGGGGAGTGCCAAGTTCTGCCCATGGCATGAGAACATGACTCTGCTGGTGAACTTTGGCTATCCCTGGGTGAAATGAGCCAGCCCACACCGACCCCAGCCCCAGCTGCAGGGGGACACATGTACCCTGTGTCTACTCCTTACTCAAGTGCCCAGAGCACTAGCAAGACCAGCGTGATGCTCTCCGTTGTCATGCCTTTTCCCAGGGCCAGCTGGTCAACAGAGCTTCCACCCTGGGCGAAGCTGCCACCATCCTCACCAACCAGAGCCTGAGCCTGACACTGCAGGGCACCAGCACGCACATCCAGAGCAGCAGCTCCAGCTCAGACAGGGGCTTCTTCCGCTCCCCCTCCCACCCCGCCCACTTGCTCCCACCTGCGAGGACAGCCGTGTGGAGCCCTGTGTGGACTTTGCCGAGTGTTACCAACTCTGGACTGTGGACCACAGCGAGCAGACTGTGATGAAGGCTCCATAGCCCATCCAGGGAGTACAGCCCGAACAGGGTCTTGCATGGGGACGAGGGGTCCTGCACTGGGACAAGATGGGGTTTCAGCCTTCCCTGATATTTGCCTGTGCCATTAGGCCAGTGGGTGCTCTGTCCTCAGCTTGGGCCAGGCTCTATCCACAGCTCTCCAGGCTGTAGAGAGGATGAATGCAGACTGGACCTGTTGTCCACACCTTGTCATCACACAGGAGGCTGGAGGCCACTCCCTCCCAATAGCCTTGCCCAGGACCATCACCATTTCTCAGAATAAAGGGCCTAAGTGTGGAAGCTGCACCAGTATACAAGCCACCCTGAGTTTCTTCAGCCGTGTGCAGCAGAGTGGCAAGAGGTCTCCTGTGAACCTCGAGTGTCACAGGCCCCACAGACACTGCTCTCTCGAGGCCACCCTCCACCTGCCACCACCTTCCTGGAATAGCCTGCGGCCACTGCTGGGTGTGCCCCCACCTCTGGATGGTGGTTCCCCCCTTCTCCAGTCTGTCAGCTCCATGCTCCTAAATACAGAGTGGAGCCCAGGTTGGTGCCTACATCTGTCCCTGGGCCCCATCCCTGTACCTGCCCTAGTAGGTGTTAGTGGGAAGGGCCACAGTGGGAGCAGGTCAGGTGGGAAGAAAGCAGTGAACTGGGCTAAGAGAAGCACTGGTCCTGGAGCCACTGAGGGAGAGTGGGCTGGGGGCTGTGCCTCCCCAGAAGTGGGGTTTGGGGACAGTGAGGATATGCCCAACTGAGAGGCAGCAGGGCCTGCTCCTGTCTGGCCCTGCCAGGAGGTTGGGAGCCCCCAAATCAGGAAGATCTGGTTCCTGCTTTGTCTTTTCCTTATTGGTGCTGGGGATGTACACAGATTGGGAAGCAACTGAGATTAACCGTCTTTACCACTGATAAGCCTCTCCTGGTTCCAGGGTAGTGGACAGGTTGTGAGTCAGGCCATGGGGGTTCATTTGAAAGAGAGAAGGGGTAAATGGCTCCAAGGGAAGAGGTTCTTTGGGACTGGCTGCTCTGGGAGGCAGAGGGTTTTATGGAGATGCACTATATTTACAAACCTGTAGGACAAGCATCAGGCCAGTCCTGTTCTGAGTTAGACTATTTCCCACGTGTTCTCTGCCTTCAGTGGGGAGGAGGTGCCACCAGCACTGTCAGCTGGGATTGCCATTCCTATTTTCCAAGGACGAGGCAGGCCCAGAGAGACTTGCACCTTGCCCAAGTCATACAGTCAGTGGTGGAGCCAGAGCTCAAACCATGGGCTTGCCTGTGTCCAAGGCCCCCTCCCCAGCACCCCACCTCCCTGTCCCTCAATGCCCCAGCTGCAGCTCGCCAGGGACTGGCTGTTGCCGGGCAGCCTCCAGCATGCTTGGTCTCTGAAAAGTCAAAGGCCAGTTCCAGAGCCCCTGCTTGCTCTGTGGTCCAGATATCCATCTCCCCTGTGGCAGAGCAGGGACCAACGCAGTACCCAGGCAGGCTGGCTTTCCTAGGGAAGCCATGGTCTAAGCAAAGGAAAAATGGGTCTTAGCAAAGGGCCCTAGCTCCACCTTCACTGTGAAGCCATGTCTGTTCTGCAGGTAAGCAGATTTGAAGTTGGTCATAAAGGCTTGAGAACAAAGGGAATTCTCTTCCAAGGATGTCTCTAAGATGCTGTTTGGAAATAGACCCCTTTTGTAATGCAGTAAAGAAGAATAAATGGTGGTATAATTAAAAAAAAAAAAAAGATCTACCCTGGGTGTGAAAAATACTAGATATACTACTGCTTGAAATCCTGATCTACATGGGCACTTCCAAATTTCTCTCTAGTGTAGACCTTTATCATCTCCAGGTTAGTATATCGGAGCAATTTCTTGATACTCCACTTGGATGTCCTATAGACATCTCAAAACTAGTAATCTAAGTAGACCTATTGATATTCCCCCTTCCCACCCCACCCTGTGCTTCTTTATCAGGCTTTTTGGTAAATGACACCAACACGACCCATCCAGTTATTCCAGCTACATCCCAGGAGGTGTTGTTATTCTTCTCCTCCCTTCACTTTCCATATCCAAGTAATCCCTAAGGGATTTCCACTAATTTCAATCTAGTTCACACTGTCTAGTGCCATAACCTCTCAGTCTCCCTGCATTCACGATGCCTCCCAGGGGATGTTGACCCCTCTTAAAATCTTTCAGTGATTTCCCATTGCTCTGAGTGGCCTCTGAGTAGTATATCTAGTATGTTTCACACCCAGGGTAGATCTTTTTTTTTTTTTAAATCATACCCCCATTTATTCTTCTTTACTGCGTTCTCCATGGCCTGCAAGCCCCTGCGTTTCCCGTCCAACATCATGTCAGAACACTTTCATGCTCACTCGCTCGCTCCTATCTGCAGAGGACTTGTTTCTGATACTCAAATACCCGAGTCCTTTCTCCAACTGGGAGCCATTGAGCTTGCCCACTTCTCTTCCCGGAGGAGCCAGGAAGGCTCTCATTCCTGCTCTTACAAGGGCTTATTCATCGTCATCCTTCAATCTGTCATCTGTCATTGTTACACAATTCTTTTCCCTAAAATTTTCCTCCAATCCTCAAATATGTGAAGTTTTATACCAGAAACTCAAAATAGTTGATAGAAAGTTGAGGGTACACCCATGATACATGAAGGGAGTAAAACCCATGGATTTTACTGATTGCCACTGACAAAGAAACTTGGTTTCTGCTGCCAAATCCTTTCCCAATGGAAACCTTCCTGCTTTGGATAGGAATATTTTACAGAAACATCAGCACCCAAGACTCTCAAAGAAGAGATTTAAATTATAAAGTGCAATAAGTCAATAGGAACTTTAAATTTTTTCATCTAGTAATTTGAGGCCAAAACATTCCAAAACATAGAGTAGAAATGTTAACAGAGTGCAAATAAAAACCACTTTCTTCATTCTGAATTTAAAATTAAATGAGATGAATAACGTAAAATAAACTGAAAACTAGCTTCTCTCATGACCCCCACTAAAGTGCGTACTCTATAGCTTCCTAAAATTTAGCATGCTTCCTTAACCAGCCTCATCCCTCCCCCATGCGCACGCACGCACTCACACACACACATGCACACACGCACACACACTCTGATACTCGGGTTGAACTTCAGCAAAGAAACAATTTGTCACAGCAACAGCTGAAACAAGAAGTGTCAGCAAGATTGATTAGACTTATTATTGCAGGCTCTGGCACCCATCAGAACCATGACGACCATTCCTTCTTCGTACAGCCTGTGCTGGAGGAGCAGTAACCAGCCAAAACCTGAGGACCACGGAACCTGACAACACCCACTCTCTCCTGGGCCACTGGAGAGAGACAGTCCAGCCCACCTCCCACCAACTGCACCCCCATCTGCCATGACCACCCCGCCCATCCTGCCCTATTACCAGCCTCATTAGGTTCTATTTATGCCTATACAATCCAAACATCACACAGCAGCACCATCATAATGGATTAAGGAGACCTACCAAGGAGCAGTTTTGCTCAAAGAAGTTTTTTTTTTTTTAAATTCCAGTGGTGCACCCTCAACAGGGAGGACACAGAGTCATAAAGGGTGTGCCCACTTATCTCTTGCTTTTAATTGCTTGAGGTTTAGAGAGGAAGGAAAATGGAGGAGGAGCTTGAGAAATGCCTCATCTAGAAGAGTGGAAAGCACACACAGGCAAGTTCCTTCCATTTGCTGATCTTGCTTTCCAAGACAGAAGTGTGGAAGCAATCCATCTGCTCTTCATTCTTCACCCACCCCAATTTCCAACTACATCTTCAACATCTGCCTTGGTTTTGAGCTCCATTGTCTTCCCAGTAATGATAGGATAAAGATTCACTTCCATAACGAGGCATGCAGCTTTTAAGGATTTCACCCCTATAACAGAAATAGGAAAATGATGGCAAAACCAGCCGAACTTTCCTAACCTGATCCCTGTCCTGGATTACATGTTTTACTATTATTATTTTATTAGTTATGCATATTCGTGGGGTACAAAGCTGACCGTCCCCTCTTGTGCCCAAGGTATGGTGGCCAGATCAATAATATCAGCATGCCCATGACCACAAATTGTGATTATTCCTCATGTCCCTCACCCAGTTAAGCCCCAAACTCCCTCCCTGGATTACATCTTTAAACTCCACACAGGGTGGATGCTACGGCCCACCTGCATGGCTAGATCCCACATATACTCTCCCCCTTTTGGCCTCAGGATCCCTTTATGATCTTAAAAATTACTGAGAACTCCAAAGATATTTTGTTTATGAGAGTTATATGTGTCATTTATTACTTGTTTTGAAATTAAAACTGAGAAATTTTGAAAATATTGTTAATTCAATATCTAGAAACCCATAACTTATTAACATAAGTAATATATTTGAGTAAAAATAATGATATTTCCAAAATGAAAAATTAGGGAAGAGAGTAAAGCATTGTTTTGCATTTTTTGCAAATTTCTTTTAATGTCTGGTTTAATAGAAGACAGGTGAATGTTCATACCTGCTCCTGCATTGAAACTGCAATATTTGAAAAATTAGGGAAGAGAGTAAAGCATTGTTTTGCATTTTTTGCAAATTTCTTTTAACGTCTGGTTTAATAGAAGACAGGTGAATGTTCATACCTGCTCCTGCATTGAAACTGCAATATTACACATTATGTAACCTCAGGAAAACTTTACCGTACACTTGTGAGCGAATGAGAGTACATAAATCAAACAGCATCTTAGTATGATTATGAAAATAATTTTGAGCCCGTAAAAGACTCTTGGAAAACCCCAGGAGTTTCAAGATCACATTTTGAGTACCTCTGATCTAGGGTAAGTGGGATGAGTTAAATTTCTTAAGATCAGGGACCATGGGAAGTAGATGAGCCAACCAGGTAACACACATACTTAGAATTGGCAGAGTGGGATTTCATGTCAAATCTGCCACTTAGAAACATATTATGCAAGTTATATAAGACTCAGTTTACTCTCCTCTAAAATGGGAATAATTTCATCTATTTCATGAGGTTATTGTAAAAATTAAACAGGGTATGTAAGTGCTTGCCTCAGTGCCTAGAACATGGTAATTACAAGAAAGAGACGGAGGGGGTAGAGAGAGAGAGAGACACTAAATGTCCTCAAAAAGTTATATGCTGTCCTGACACACTGTGACTCTCGTCATCTAGTTTGAGAAAAAAGGTAAAAACACATGTAGTATATTATAGCATGATGTGGTATAGCACAGCATTGCGTTGCATAGCATAGGGGGAGCTCCTACAGCCAGGGCTAATAGTTGCTCAGCAAGCTGGAAGAACAGGTAAAGCAAGGGGTCACACAAAATAATGCACACTTACTTGAAACATGTTTTTTTAATCCAAAACATGTACAGAGATTCATTTTCCAATCTTCTGAAATGGGGCTAATGCTTTTCTTTGAGGGCAAGTCCTCTAATTGGTGTTATGTGTCATCACTGTTATATAAATGACACCTGTTATATATCAGCTATAATTTCAAGTTTTCTTTTTTTAAGCATTAGAAGAAAGTAAAGACACTTGAGAAGCAATATGAATACAAAACCTTTTAGATTTTTACTATTTTTCCCAAATATTACCAGTTTTCCCAAATATATCTAGTTTTACTTGGATAGTAATTTCTTTTATCGATCAGCTTTGAACTTAGTCCCAAGATATTAAACTTAGTTTTTCAGAAACAATAGCTCTCTTTCATTTTACCATTACATTTCACTGATTTATCTAATTTTTCATTAAATTATGTAACTACAGTAGCAAGAGCATCTGGCATAAACAAGTTCGGGAACAAGTAACTGACTCTTGGCAAGCATGCATCTCATCTGATGAGGGTAGAAGTGCGCAGGTGTGCTGTGGAGTGGCCTACAAGCCAAGAGTGTTCCGAGTGCCTCCAGCATTGGTCTGTATATTTAACACAGAGAATAGAAAGCAACGGTTTACCTGATTTGATTAAGTGGAAATTCCTTAAGAGTGCTTCTGTAGATCTATCTGTTCTGTCATGGAAAAAATATTCAAAAATCCTGAATGAAAAATAATAGTTGCAGAACACCTAGAATATAGTATGGCCCACTTAATTGAAAATAAACAAAAGAATCTGTATGCATCCACATGTTGTAGATGTATAGAAAAAGGTCTGGGAGGATGCACACCACATCTTGGTAGTGGTCACTTCTGGGACAAGCAGAAATTTAGGATTGGAGTAGAATGTGAGTTTCACTTTTTTTCTCTCTCTACTTCTGTATTGATTAAATTTTTCTATGGTGAATATTACTTCTGCAATAAAAATAATAAGAGTAATGCAAACCCCTCCCCAAACAGTAAAATTGGAGGATAGCAAAACAGCTGTCCCCAATCGGCCCGAGTAAACCCCAAAGTGGATGGGGTTCATCCTTCATGTGCCCTCATTCCACTTCTGTGGCCTTCCCCATTTGGGTCTCAGTGAACTTATCCTGTCACTGTCACCCTTCTCTGAAGTTTCAGACTGGCCAGGGAAAATAACTTTTATCAACTTCTATTCACATGCATCCTCTGATGAGGGCTGGAAAAGAAAAGTGTCATGAGCACAAATAAGAGAGGAAGACAGATAAAGGTGAACTGAAATCCAAAGCATGAGTAGGAGTCAGCCCAGGGGAGGAACAATGGAGTGGGAAAAGCATTACAGGTAGAAGGAATAGCATGTGTAAAGACCTAGTGACAAGAAAGATCAGGCAGGCGTGGGTATTTGTAAGAAGAGCAATGTGACAGAAGCAGAGAAGGAAAGAGAGGGAAAGAAGCAGAGAAGGAAAGAGGGGGGAAAGTGTGGTCAGAGGAGCACCTAGAAGGGCAGGGGTCCCAGGATGGGAGCAGTTCATCTCTAGTCCTATAGGCTGTGCTAAGAAATTTGGTCTTTTTTTTGTTTTTTATTTTTTTATATATGTATTTTTTATTGAAGCATATTTAATTATACATATTTTGGGGGTACAGTGTTGACTACCATCACCTGTGTACAACATTTGATGATCCAATCAATATTATTAACATATTCATTATTACAAATCATAATTATTCTTTGTGTCACTTATTCAATATCTTCCCAATCCCCCTCTCCCTCCCCCACCCCCCACCTCTTGTAAACATAGATTTGTTCTCTCTTCCTGAAAGTTCAACTTATTATTGTGGTCCTTTTCCTTCCTTCCTTCCTTCCTTCCTTCCTTCCTTCCTTCCTTCCTTCCTTCCCTCCCTCCCTCATACCTTCCCTTCCTTCCCTTCTTTCTTAGCACCCACTTATGAGTGAGGACATGCAATATCTCTCTTTCTGTGTCTGACTTATTCCACTTAACATATTTTTTATGAGCAGTGGGAAGCCATGAAAAGATTTTAGACAAGAAGTGACATGGCCATATTTACTTTTTGGAAAGATAGTAGTGGCTGAGACACAGAAGAGTTCCATTTTATAACCTGTGGTTACCCTTGACAGGGAGGTTAGTGATTGCAGTGGGGCACGAGGTGGCTTCCGGGACCTGGTAATGCTCTGTTTCTTCATCTGGGTGCTTGTTGCATGGGTGGGTTCAGTGTATGCAAGTGCTCCAAGTTGTACAGTTATCATATGTGAACTTTTTATTCATATTATACTCCAACAAACAATGTTTTTAAAGGTGATGCTGGCTCTAATGTAGACAGCCAGTCAGTGGGGAGCAAGAGTAGAAGCAGAGACTCGCTTCTCCGCTTGCGAAGGCCATCGCCGGGCACGGGCAAGAGATGACGGAGACTTGGGCTAGTGGCGTGACAGTGGAGGAGGAGAGAAGGGGGTGGGTTTGAGAGCTGGTTAGGAGATGAGGGGGTGTGGGGACATCAGGGAAGTCTCCTAGAATCCCACCTTACATAGTTGGATGGATACCATCACTCAGAGAAAACAAAGACACTAGAGGAAGATCAGATTGGGTTTTGTTGTTGTTATTGTCATAAGGGAGGATACATGAGATCAAATTTAGACATGTTGAGTTTGAGACAGCACGAAAACATCAAGGTGGGGATGCTAGCAGGCTGTTGGATATACAAGACTGCGGCTCACAGGAGGTATTTGAGCTATAGCTTTATACTAGAGGATAGTTCGTGAAACTCATAGTGTTCCATTGTGTTGTGTGTGTGTGTGTGTGTGTGTATACACACACACTCACCACATTTTTCCTTATCCAGTTGGCACAATCCTGCATATCCTTAGTGGCCCACAACAGAGGCTTCTGCATACACAAGAAAGAACAGAAGCCTCTTTTGCATGCTACTGAGGATATGCAGGATTGTGGCCACACACTCAGGGCAGTGCAGGACCACTGAGGGCCATTTTTAGGAAAACACAGCAATTATTGTCACAAGGCATTTGATGGTTCTAGTGACACCGTACAGTCATGGGGCACAATCTCTTGGCAATTGTCCTTATAGATGGCTTTAAGTAGCATCCTCTTCAGATGCTTCTTACATTGGACTTTAGATGTTGAGCTTCAGTTTCCTTACTCCTAAGTCAAGGGGCTTGAATAGATCATTTTTCAGGCCCTTTTCGTTGACATCATCCTATGATTCTATGCCTCATTGGCTTTGACCTCTAAAACTAGTTTTCAGTGGGGCAATGTCCACAGACAGTCCAGATCATTTAAGAAAAAGAAACCAAGGCCAGAAATGATGTTTTTTCCTCAAATGCAAGAGATTGCAGAGACCCAGTCAAAAGTTGGGCCCAGACATTGCTGGTCTCTTAGTGGCTGTGATGGTTAGTTTTATGCACCAACTTAGCCAGGCTAAAGCACTCAGTTATCTCATCAAATGCTAATCTGGGTGTTGCTGTGAAGGTGTTTTGTAGATGCGGTTAATGCCTACAATCAGTTGACTTTAAGTAAGGGAGATTGCCCTCAATAACATGAGTGGGCCTCGTCTAATCAGTTGAAGGCCTTAAGAGCAAAAACTGAGGTTTCCCAAAGAACTCCTGTCTCAAGACTGCAACATCAACTCCTGCCTGACTTACCAGCCTTCCAGCCTACCCTACATATTTCAGACTTGCCAGCTCCCACAATCATGAGTCAATTCTTTAAAATAAATGTTTTAAACACATATATACACACACATGTATATATATATATACATATGTATATATACATATTATGTGTGTACATATATCAATATCTATATCTACATCTGTATTTCTCATTAGTCTGCTTCTCTGCAGTGTCCTGATAATGCCTCAGACATCAGCAGGGAGTAGGGAGAGTTGGTGATGTCCATTCCGGTGATAATAAATGCAGAGGATGGAAGTGTGGCTGGGTTTTTAGTTTCCATCTCAGAGAAGCAAGACCAGACTTTGACTCTAAAATTCTTTAATACTTCTATAATCACTGTACTATCTTCAAGTAGGCCACTTTTGTTACTTCCTACCTGTTTCTGCACATTATCAGTCATAAAACTGTTCAGGCTGGCCAGTTAGCTCAGTTGATTATAGCACAGCCTTATAACACCAAGGTCAAGGACTCCGTTCCCTGTACCGGCCAGCTGTCAAGAAAAAAAAAAGTGTTCAATGCCAAAGTGGTGTGGCTAGTTTCAGATATGGCATAAAAGGGGCAGCAGAGTGGGATGCACTCTACTCAGTAATTGCACTTATGAAGGGGAGAATTGGGGACAGAACCCAAAGTTACAAGAGCAGGCTAAGTACTAAAATCATGGCAAGGAGGAACAAAGCATGCAGGAAGACAAATCCCAGGCAAGGCTCTGAGGGTTAACAGCAGAAAGGCCTCCAATGTCACCCCTTCCCCAAGAGTCCACAATCTCCAGCACTGCTTACAGGGCGTATAAAGATGGTCCTCAAGCCCACCACTGCCTCTCTCTTCTGTGCCAACTTAGAGGATGGTAAGCATCTAGCAGCAAAACACTACAAACAAGGCTGACAAATGTGCCTGTGACACATTTAAGCTTTCCCAGGCCATCATTCTAAAAAAAAGCATTTATCTGTCAGGGCCAGCTCCAGCAGGTGACCCTTTCATTTTCTGCTAATTCAGTTTGTGTAAAAATAAGCATAGCTCATTAACTAAATCTGCCTTTCTTTTAGGGAGGAATTTGATATGGCTTGAAGTTGCTAGCTTAATTTCCATCTCCCATTACAATCAGGAAGCCATAGTTTTGCTTGGTTAAAATTAAGAAATCTGAGATCTGGAAAGGACCATAAAATACATCAAGTTTAGCCTCTTCATTCTATGGTGAGGACTGGGAAGGCCACAGAGAAACACCCAAATAAGGTAAGTGAGAGGATAAGTGGTGGGAATCAGAAACTATGCACTAAGACAAATCGAGTAGTGTGTTCAAGTAGACCACCCCCAAAGTATGGGGTCAGGTGAAGGTGAGGATGGACGTTGTGGGGAGGTGACAAGGTGGATGTTCCATTTTTCAGTAAGAGTGATTTTCTGGCCCATCCTCTCCCCAAAAGTCTTTGCACTATTTCCAGTCTGTGTTTAAATACTTTCAAGTCCCACTTCGTTAAGCACATCCAAAACAAAGGTTTGGTTTGGTTTGGTTTTTTCCAGATAGAATTAAATCTGTCTCCTTGAAACTTCTACCCATTACCCCAGTGTATCTCACCTTGGCTGCACATTAGGCTCACCTGCAGAACTTTTAAAAAGTCCTGATACCCAAGCTACACGCAGACCAATCAGATCAGATCTGAGGGTAGAACCCAGGCATTGGTATTATCCAAAGCTCCTCACTGATGAGCCAAGTTTGAAAACCACTGAATTCAGCTCAGTTCTTGTATTAGTCTGCCAGGGCCACCATAACAAAATACTGCAGACCGGATGGCTTAACCAACAGAAGTTTATTTTCTCATAGTTCTAGGGGCTGGAAATTGAAAATCGAAGTGTTGGCAGGTTTGATTTCCCCTGAGGCCTCTCTCCTTGACTTGCAGATGGCTGCCTTCTGGCTGTGTCCTCACATGGACTTTCCTCTTCATGCTCACCTCCTTGGTGTCTCTCACTCCCTTCTTAAAAGGATACACATCACATTGGATTAGAGTCCTACCCTTATGATCTCATTTAACATCGATTATCTCTTAAAGGCCCTTTCTCCAAATATAGTCACATTGGGGGTTAAGGCTTCAACATATGAATTTGGGGGAGGCACAGTTCAGTCCATTACAGTTCTGCTCACTGACTAGAACTGGTTGAGTTAGAGTGCCTTATTCAATGTGCCGTGCTACCCTTGTGAATGTGAGAAGTTAGGCTGTGAGAATGGCCAGCTGGATTCTGGGGCTACCAGAGGCCCTTGGATAGCTACCTCTGGCCACAATCTACCCAAGCATCCTTAGAAGGCAGTCCCACTCTGCAGGGCCTGGTGTCAGGTCCAGCAGTCTTATGATCCCCAAAGGCAACAAAAAAAATTAACAAAGTCTGGCCTTCGCTTATCTTCCAAGTGAGTTGAGTATGGCCAAAGAGGTTTTCCGACACCTGGATCTCTCCTTTGGCAGTCAGCTGCAGAGCACCCATGGAGATGCTGAAGGAATTCCAGGTGCCCAAGGAGCACAGAGCACAGGCTAGGGAAGCAGGTGCTACAGGTCACACCGGTGCAGCTCCGGATGGTGGCTTCCACCCTCTCCCTTCACATATTTCAGATGACATATTGTGACAAATGAGCTAGTGTCAGTCAAGCAGATTCTGCCAATTAGAGCTTCATTATTTTGATATACTTGGTATTTGTGTGTCTAAAGTAGTATCTATCACATAGTAAACCTTAATAAATATTTGTGGAATGAACACATAAATAAGTGGAAACGATTGAGTTTGAAATCCATTTAAAATATGAGAGATTTTAACATTAGAAGTCCTTCAATTTAATTGCAACTCTTAAAATTTTTGAATGGTTCTAAAAATATTTTTAAAAACTCATCTCCTGTGTGAACAAAGGTTTTCATCGATTGTAATATTTTGGCTGGTACAGAGATCAAACCCTGGACCTTGGTGTTATCAGCCTTTGCCTTCCCAACCTCATCTTCCACTACTCTCCCACAGCACAGCATGTTCCAGACACACTGGCTTTCTCTGTGATTCCTAGGGAGAGAATACTCTAGACCAAAGGTCAAGGCCAAGTGGAGATACCAAGCAAGCAATTGGATATATGGTTCAGACAACATTTGAACTGGTGATGTAACTTTGGGAGTCTAGTAGAAACCCACAGGCTAGATGAGATCACCAAGGAACTGAGCTTAAAAAGAGAATAGGACTAAAGGCTGAGCTCTGCCAACATTTAGAGGTCAGGGAGACGAAAAGAAATCAGTTAATTTGCTTGATTAAATCTTTCTATAATGTATACATAGATCAAAACATCAACTGTACCCCATAAATTAAAGAGAATAGGACTAAAGGCTGAGCTCTGCCAACATTTAGAGGTCAGGGAGACGAAAAGGAATCAGTTAATCTGCTTGATTAAATCTTTCTATAATGTATACATAGATCAAAACATCAACTGTACCCCATAAATATGCAAAATTATTTATCAATTAAAAATTAGAATTTTTTTTTTAAAAAAGGAATCTGTAAAACAGACTGAGAAGCAGCAGCCAGTAGCATGGTAGAAAAAGCAGGAGATTTGGAGGCCTCTGAGAAACTTGTTTAAAATATACATTTTTAATCTTATCCACTGTAGTTTTAATTTAGGATGAAAACGAATACCTCAAATTTGTTTTTCTGCTCTAACAAACTGAGCTAATTTTTTTTTTTTTTTTTCTAAACAAGCACTCCTAGTCTTATTATCATCAGAGAAGCCTGGGAAATACCTTAGAGTTTGGCCCAATCAGAAGAATCACTTGCCTGGGGCCCTTTTTAAACATATACCTTCCAGGGACCTTGCCCCCAAATACATTGAATTCCATATCCCAGGGAACTTAAAATTTGTCAGCTCATCATCCAAACTTATTATTTCCTTTTAGGACTTGTTTCAAAACAACTCACACGGTTTTGAGTCAATGAATCAGTAGTTTTCTTTTCGTTTACAAAGGCTGATATACCATTCTACCATCTCTTAAACTGGAGGCGCTTTTCTCTAAACCTTGTGGAATTTATTCCATTGTGTGTGAGGTATGTTAGGGTCTTGGCCAAGAGTCTTAGTTATGAACTAGAATTACAACAGACAGACAGGAATCTCCAGCCTAGATGTAATGATAAAACTAAGAGAGCTTTCCACCCAAGTTTCTTAGCTGGTCTTCGCTTCCAAAAGCACACGGAGTTATTTTCTCTGAGTCTCAAGAAACATACTTACTTTTCCCACGTTTGGATGCTGGTGATGCCAAGATGGTATTTAACAGCCCCTACTGCTGGTGTCCCCACACTTCTCCCAACCCAACCTGCATCATCTGGCTTTCCAGATTCTGTGTCCAGAGACACTAAATTTCCTTACTCTGAATGTTAAAAGTCCTCCTGTCCATTTCATAAAAATGGGAAACTTTTTGCCCTCTCTGACAGAAATCATTCCATGTTGGCCACCTGATGGATACTTGGGGTTAATTAGAAAATCCCCATCAAGAGTTCAGAGGCCAGTATCAGCTGTCAAAATCCCACATTCCTCTTTTTCCCCTCTTTCAAGTGCAAAACAACCTGTGTCTGAAGATGTGCTGGAGATAAAAGGGCACACACCAGTGCTGGGGGCTTTGGTTCAGCCCTATTCATGGCCCCACCACCATGAATACAGCAAAATCTCAAATGAAAGTTTTAATCTCCCCACTGCATTCAGCCTAAAGAGAAAAGGGCTTCCTTTTAACAATTTCCCCCCTTAAACCTTTTGTGTTGCAATGCTCCTGAAAAAAAGCAGAGATTTCACCCTGACCCGGCAAGGGCTTTACGCCAAAGAAAGCCATGCACCTCGAACCCTTTGTGCTGAAATAAGAAATAAGAAGGGCTGACCGGCCCCAAGCAACGGGTGCAAAAGCAGTAACCCAGGAGTGGGGCAGGCGGGGGACAGAGAGTGCCAGTGTTTCTGCAGACGTCCGGCTGGGTACTCACGACCAACAGGCCTAAAGGGAAGGGGTATGATCACGGTCTGGGCCCCACTGCCCTCAAAACTGAGCCTAGGGTGGAAGTGGGACAGAGGTGTGTGATTTCCCAACCAGGGCACGGGTCTGAAACGCACCAACATCCGCAGGACAGGAGGCCCAATTAGGCCCTTTGTTTTCACGCTGCACTCAGAGGACAATTGCAATATAAATCCCACTCCAAGGTCAACTCTCTGTAAGCCACCCTTTGGGGAGAACCTCAAAAGGAAGAGGGAGGTTCACAAGACCCTGGCCAATCGCTGGAAACGGGACTCCAACTCCCTCCATCATGCCTACCTTGGGGAGCAGACTCGGGGTCACTCCACTCCCACCCTCTGCAAAACACCGTTGGGTGCAAAGCGCCTCTCCCTCTCAGACCCGCCGTTCCCAAGAGGATTTGCAGAAAAGGCAGAGCGATGTGTCCGCCTTTGCCTGCCTTCACAATTACTCCCTTTGCACGTAATTAAATACTACTGGGGTGCTCGTGGCAAGAAACGCAGCCCCCCAGCTCTTCCAGCATAAAAAATCAAATGTTCCTGTAATGTGCATGACTTTCCCGTCTTTTTTAAAAATTTCCTCGAAAGAGTTGCCCTGAATGTTTGAAATGAGTGCCTGGTATTAATCCAAAAAGCGCTGGGGTTGAAACCAGAGGCGCAGTTCTGAGCACAACACAGTTTTATTAGCGCCTTAATTTGGTGTTTCTTAATTCTGACAGCCCAGTGAATGCCACCTTTTTAAAAGGGTGTTTTTGTAGAGCGGCTGGAGTTCAAAAGGTCCGAAGGGAGCGCCCAGGCGCTTTCCACGCGAGCGAGCTGCGGCCTCGAGCCCTTTCTAAAGCGGTCACCGCGGTCCCCGCGGTCCCCCGGCCTGACGTCCATAAAGCCATGAACGCGCCCCTTTCGTCCATGCGTCTGTCTGTCGCTTCTTGTTTGACAGTCTGCTTCGTTAGCCTTTTCACCATTTTGGAACATGGTTCTTATTGAGGGTCAGAGACAGCACGGCAGATAGTTTGCCACTGTCCATGGCAAAATGGTCTTTGATCATTTTCTTTTTGAAATCTGTTTGTGAAAAGCCTCCCCTTTCCTTCCCTGATCAGTTCTTTTTGGTGCACGTGACTTGGGGTGTGAGTAGTCTTCAGGACCCTGAGAGGCAAAGGATGGTTTTAAAAGATGTCTCAAATTCAGAGGTTTGAAGAAACAACAATGAAGGGGGTCGGGTGGGGGGGTCGGCCTGATTGCTGTTTTGTTTTTGTTCCTTTGAGAGAAGTAATCACAAAAGCCAAATAGCATTTAAAATCATTACGTATATCTATGTTGAATGACATGTATTTTAAAAATAAAAAGCACATATAAAGATTTTAAGATGCCTTCCTTTTCATTTGCCACTTGCTGAATAAAGGGTTGTAGATAATGCTTCTTCGATTATTTTTAGGCTGGGAAATTTTAGTCAGTTTCTTATACCAAAAACACACCCACACACTTTCAAAATGAGTGCGAGAATCAACAAAGTGATGATAATGCTAATCAACTTTTCTGCATCTACATTCTAAATGCAAGCTGAATATTAAAAATCAAACCTTCACACAATTAAAGTTTTTCTAAGTTTCTCTCCAGTTCCTTTCTTTCAAAGTTTCCTTCCTAATATTCTATAAATAACATTATTTCTCAGATTTTGAGTAGTTCAAGTGAAAGTATATATCTTTTTAAAAAACCATAGTTATCTGGATAATTAGGCTAATGTAATAAAATTTAAGGTAGTAATAAGTACACCCTTCTGGAAATGTTCTTTTTATACAAAATCACATTTCAAACACACAAAGATTGCTGCATTTAAATGAATTCTGGTGCAAATTATTCTGTAAAGTGAAGACTTTTCTAATAGGAGTAAGCACCCCCTTATTAATGTTTTGTATGTCTGATTTTTCTTAAACCAGATTTCTTTAGAACCAGGCATAGCTTTCTCATAAACAAAAATGGCTATATTCATAATAGAGTTTACTCAAATTAGCAATTCTCCAGAGCCAAGTACAAAAAAAAAAAAAAGAGAGAGAGAGAGCCCAAATGTTATTTGTGCAAATATGTCATAGAATTTTAAATCACATGTGTTTCTAAAGACACTTAATTTCTCATCTCATTACCAAAAAATGGCAAGAAATACAAATCCTAGAGATATCTCTTGAGCGATAAAAAAAGTCACTTAGAGTATATAAAAGTACTTTTCCACTCACACACTAAGTAAATGTGTGCCAAGTTTACATCTTTGGGAAAAGAAAATGATATGAAATCTAAATCTCCTATATTTTGTTCTTTGCATAAATCAATTTACTGTTGCTCTTTGAGGAAAAGTTTTCATTTGATTTTGATGCTTTCTCCAGAAGTTTTAGAGAATTAAAAATTGAAAAAAAAAGTTAATATAATTGCTTATAAATTTCATTTAAGCCAAGGTGGAAAAGGAACAAAGTTATAGGATATGATGATACCTGAACTTTCATCTTCTCGCACTAAAAACACTAACACTCCTTCAAAATGTAGTGACTTGAAAACCAATTCGGGAACCTTGCTTACTTACAAGCTAAAACAATATTTCTCACCTAGACATTTTCTCTGCTTTTCTTAAAGCAAAGAGAAGACCGAGTACAAACCACCTGTTGTGCTACCCACCTAGTCCAATTAGACAAGTCTTTTGCCTTTGTGGAAATAATGACCCACAGGAGTCAGTACTTTCAGACTAACTGAATCTGAAAACCCTAGTCAGAGCAGCCCTTTCATGCTCACAAAGTCAGCAGGCATCTTGCCTCTCCTAAAGCCTAAAATCTATCAAGCACATGCGGAATAATTCACATCACTGCCCCTGAAACCCTTTGAAGCAAATAAACAGAAAAGGCCAGGAAAAAAAAAGAAGAAAGAAAAAGAAAAAGATTAAGATTTGATCTCAATTTAAACATGTTAACAGTAACCCTATATTATTCCAGATTTTACCCAGCTGTTTTGGATCTTTAGTGAATTTGAACAAGGAAGCAAACCTATTTTGAGGATTAGAGGGCATAAAGGTTCAAAGGGAGTTGAACCCTTTTCTCAACTATGTATCTCCTACCCTGCCTTCTTGCTTGGCAGACTTTTAGAATTCAATGCCATTGATTTCTCTCTCACTTTATTTTCCTGCAAGGATCTGGTTTTCTTACAATTACTTCCCAAACCAGATCCCTCATATTCTTAAAAACTATAAATGGTATACATAACATGAAGTGGCCTCAAAATCATTTAGTCTCATAGGGCATTGGGGTTTATTTCTGATGCTGTTTATAAACACCTATGTCAAGTACAACGAAAGAAGTTTTATTTCAGTTTTGCACTTTTTTAAAGAGACATGAAAAGGAAAAAAGACCAAATATTACCTGTTTTAAAGTTGCAACCACTTAAATGATCACTTCCCTGAAAAGAGTGAATTTGCTTAGTTTTCCCAGAACTATAGAGAAAAAGAGACACTTTGACAGATATGAAAGTTTGATGTTTAATAGAAGCTGATTCTGCAGAAAAAGTTCAAATGGAGAGCAAGAAGGAAATATTCATGTCTAACAGCAGAAATAAAAGTTTGAAAATGAATGAGTAAAAGGGAATTATTTGTATGTAGTATCAATCACTGTAACTTTGCTGATCAATATAATTGGGTTAACAAGCCCAATAGAAGATACTGCAGGAGCTACAAAAATGGGTCATTCCTAGAGTGTCCTTAATTTTGGAGTTAGGGATGAAGTACCTGGAAGGATATATTTCATTTGTCTTGGGGCAGGGAGAGATAAGAGTTTGGGGGTGCTAGTAAGGAAATATTTATTGAATAGTGCAGGTAATTGTCGTGAGAACTCTCTGTAGCAGATATTATAATCCCCATCTTTACAGTAAGTTTTGGAAAGTTTAGATTTCTTACTCTAGGAGGAAAGCAACTACTTGGTAGGGTTGAAAATCTGATTCAAGCCTACGCTTTCTAAAACATCATGCTGCTTCTCTACTCAAGAAAGGCAGGCACATTTTAAATGCTCATAGAAAGAATATGTAGGAGGAAGTAGGTATTAAAGCCCCTGTCTTTTCTTGTTATCTGTTATTGAATCATTCATTTCAACAAGTAAATAAATACCGATTAAGCACGTTTTACTTCCACCCCACCCCCCACCCCCACCCCCAATGGTATTTGGTACAGGTTTAGTGCCTTGCCCAAGGCTTCTCGGAACCCAGGCAATGAGACTCAAGTCCATGCTGTTAATGAAGTGCCATTCTTGACTGCCACTGCTGTAGTCACTAGAAGGATCTGGGAGATCAGCAAATTGTGCTGTGGCTTGCAAAATTGGTAATCCAGATGAAAGGAAGAGCAAAAACTGCATAAAATTGATCGATAAAAGGATGTGTGCCTCCAAACCGAATGGAAAATGTGGCATTTGGGCAAGATTCTAGAGCAGTAAGAATAAATCATTGGCCAAATAGGATGATACCAACAAAGGTGAACATATCCTAGAAAATAAGATTGATTTCCTACAAAGCAATAGCATCAGTACTTCTGATTTATTCTTAACATCTCTGTTAGATTAAGAATAAAGGAACAGACAACATGACAGGACCTTTGTCTCTCACACCTGCTGAGCTTCCTTCCACTCCACAACTCTGTGTCCTCTGCTCTGGGATGCTCAAGTGGCTCCTCTGTGGCCTCTGATGCCCTGTGACCTGCAGGTACTGGAAGATCTGTAGAAAGCACCTGAATACCCCGTGAGCCAGGAAATGGAAACAGGCTGCTCTCAAGTGCATACATGGTGATACTGTTATTCAGGCATCAGGGGAGATCCCAGCACCTTCACAGCACCAGCTTATTTCCAAGAACCTCCCCAGGGAAAAGGGCCATCCAGACCTGCTGAAAAATATTTATTGTTGAAGAGTACTCTTAAGAAGTTCCTATTGGGCCAGAAGTTGGAGAGCTACAGCTTTGTAGCTGCCCGGATCAAAGGATGCTGAGTCTGGAGCATCTAGCCCTATTAGACTACAACTCTCTGGCACTAAGTCCCATCATGAGAAGTGGTCCAAGAAAAGGACCTAAGAGTTTGTTCAGGGGGGCCTTGGGCCTCAGCCACGTCCCCCTAACGCCCACATCCCACCAGCCACAACCAAGGTGCTGCCAGAAGCCTCCTGGGTTCCTCTGGGGGAATGAGGCACGTGCCACGGGCCTTGACCACGCCCCTTGGCCACGCCCCCACTCCTTCTTCATTTCCCCCCATCCCCCTCCCCTTCTCCTGTGCCCCCTACCCCAACTGCTCCGCAACAGCATCTTAGAATGTAAAAAATAATAGTAACAAATAAATTTTTTAAAAATTTAAAAAGGAGAAGTTCCTATCGGTAATTTTTTTAAAAAGTGAACAACTACAATGCATACAAAAGAATACTTAATATTTATTATGTAGAAAAATTAGAAAATATAGAAAAAATTAAAAAATAAAAATCATTCACTGTCCCCTCACTCAGAGATAGTCACTATTTTCTGTTTTTATTTTGTAATATACATGTAATCCACATGTATAGGTATCTTTGGAACAGAATTAAATCTTATATATAATTATTAATCTGGCTTTTTAATCACTTATTATGTCTGACACATTTTCCCATACCATTAAAAAGTCTTTGAAAATATTCTTCTTTATATTACACATATATAACCTAATTTATTAAACCAACTCCTTATAGCTGGACATTTAGTAATTCTATTTTTTGCTACTATAAAAGTAGCTCCATGTTGTATAAGTATCTTTGTGAACAGCTCTAATTATTTCATCAGGTTTAAACATTATTTTTCAGATTCTTGATACACACTGCCTTATTTTTTTTCAAAACAGTTGTATTCATTTACCCTTCCATGAACAAGATACAAAAACAATTTTTTCACTGCTGGGTAATGTTATTCTTTAATAAAGTTTCTACCAACTGAATGGGGCCAGGGAGGAAAGCATGCTATGATTTGAAGTTCTTTCATTATTGACTATTTTAACATGTTTCTTGATATTTTTGTCTTTAATGAATTATTTTTTATGTCTTTTGTCTTTTTTTTTTTTTTTTTTTTGCTATTGTCTTGTTGATTTTTAAGAGGTCTTTACATAATCGCACGAAACTACATTTATACCTATTTTCAAAACCCAGACCAAATTATGCATCTTATCTTGCGGCAGGGAGAGATAAGAGTTTGGGGGTGCTAGTAAGGAAATATTTATTGAATAATGCAGGTAATTGTCATGAGACTCTCTGTAGTAGATATTATAATCCCCATTTTTACAGTAAGTTTTGGAAAGTTTAGATTTCTTACTCTAGGAGGAAAGCAACTACTTGGTAGGGTTGAAAATCTGATTCAAGCCTACCCTTTCTAAAATATCATGCTGCTTCTCTGCTCAAGAAAGGAAGGAATTATACACCCTTTCTCACTTGTCAGCCCTAACTTGTCTCCTGCTTCTCAACCCTACTACAATATTCAGTACTGAACTGTACACTATTTGCAATCCTTCAGAGTTTTTTCTTTTATCCTCCATAATTTTAGGCCTCATGGCCAGCTTACGGCAATTGGGCTGGGCTGGAAGGAATGCTTCAGAAGCCTATGCCCTAACCGACCAGATGTTATCAGACCAGAAGGGCTGTGTCACCTTGCATACCACTTGTTTCAAAATTGTCCATTACTCTGCCAGAACCCTCAAAGTCTTATAAACTTCCTGCTTTCCTTTGTTTGGGAGAGCTCATCTGACTCTGTCTCCCCTCCACACTGGTGCAATAAAGCTTCTTGGCTGAAATAGCACCTGGCTTGGGTCTCTCTCCCTTTTCTCTATCTCACAGAACCTAACTCATGATAACTTCAAAAGAGAGTTTGTGTCTTTTAACAACTACAGAAATGACCAACTGGACATCTCTGGGTTCTCAGGGTCATTAGCTGTGACACAGTTATTATCCCCATTTAATGGGTGGTGGAAATGGCTGGAGTTCAGCCCACGTTCCTCTGCTGCTATGTGGTACGTGACTAGGCTTTCTGATCCTCTGGTGGTGCTCCTTCCAGTTCTCATGTTAGCATACTTACATTGAGATGAAATCCTAATCTTTTTGTAGCATTTTCTCATTATTTTAAATGTGTGAGACACAATTCAAAGAGAATTAGTGGTAAAGAAGAGAGCCAAGGTAAAAATTGTGGGTCTTTTGTAAAGAAAATCAATTTTTTTTTCCCAATCATAATTACTTTAATGATCTTTTGTCTTTAGTGTAATGAATATAAAATTTCCCGAAAACTTCATTTTATGGGTTGCTTATATATAAAGCATTTACATGAGTCACCCCCAAAGCACAGCACAAACCAGCATCAGTAATGAATGATAATAGAAATGAAATTAAACATCCTATGGCTTTCAACATTTTGTTCCTCCGAAATCTTGCTCTGAAAGCCAAGTCTTTACAAATTATTTGGGTGTCCTGAATGTATGGCTTTATCTTTCTTTTTATTAGCAATAGGAATTTACCCAGTGTTCATCCATTAAAAGCTTTTATTAAAAAGTCATTCTGAAAAAGGCCAGCCAGTTAGCAAGTTAGTTCAGTTGGTTGGATCGTGGTGTTATAACACCA
>NW_007728037.1:8436-9794 GCF_000696425.1 Galeopterus variegatus | reverse complement strand
AGTGTTCATCCATTAAAAGCTTTTATTAAAAAGTCATTCTGAAAAAGGCCAGCCAGTTAGCAAGTTAGTTCAGTTGGTTGGATCGTGGTGTTATAACACCAAGGCCAAGGGTTTGGATCTCCATGCCAGCCACACACAGACACAGACACACACACACACACACACACACACACACATTAACTCTGAAATGGAGAAGACTCAGGAATGATCTTAGAATTCAATAAAGGGGAATCTGAAATCACTGCCTATAATGGGGAAAACATCTGTCTATGGAGAAAGAGACAGAAAGAGAGAGGCTCACACCTGAGTTGTCCACAATGTATTACTTTTTGTGCAATTAAATATAGTTAGCTTGGGAGAGAACCAATGAGGAAGAAGAACCATCATATGAAAAAAGGTAAAATTTATACCTCCTCTCTGGAATTGGGCAGGTATGTGTTTTAGAAAAAGTTCCAAGTTTCCTCTGGAAAAAAAGCCTGACTTGAATGTCATTAACATTGCTAGACGTCTGAAATAGTGTTTCATTTCCATGTGAACGTTGGAAATGCCCTCCTGTAGGGTGGAGAGGGAGTGTTGGGGAACAGACCTCTTTGCCTACATCTCAGCTAATTTATATGCTCTCCAATGGAGGTCATATCGATATGAGGCCCACCCTCTGTCAGCTTTGTGGGCCCCTTAACCTGAGAGTCTTGAAACCCATTGAGAGCTATTCATACTTGGCAGATTGATTTCTTCAGTCATTTTGTCATAGTAACTGACAATTCACTGCCATCCAAGTGTATCTGGGAGCACAATGCCCACATAAATATTGTTGGCAATTCTGAACATATCCCTTTGTGGAAACGGTAGGTTAATTTACTTCTGCCACTCGACTTTCTATAGCTATGTGGCAGAAGATCATTTCCACTGCAGCCATATAGCCGACAGACCCAGCAGGGCTTGTTTTGAAGAAGCAGAGTTCAGAATCCCCCATCAGTACAGAATGAAATGAATCAAAACTTCAAACACAGGTTAATCTGGAAATGGAGACAGGGAGTCAATAGAACCATAAAAACCTTGATGAGAACCAGGTGCAGCCTAAGTCCTAAAGCTACTCTAGACAGTTTAGGGCATGGGAAAAAAATAGACTGTAAGATCAAGAAACTGTCTCTACTTTAAAACAATAATAATCATGAAGGAACAAAAGCCACTGAATCTCCTTAATCACACCAACCAATTTGAAAGATGTACTCTGAGCTGTGCTGACTCACAAAGCGGGTGGAGTACTTCCTGGAAGCAGTGCAGAGAGCTCTGGGGAGGCCTTGGTCTATAAGGATTTTCTTGTTTTTCTCCAGCTATTCTCCAACCATTATTGAATG
>NW_007728037.1:0-7736 GCF_000696425.1 Galeopterus variegatus | reverse complement strand
GGCCTTGGTCTATAAGGATTTTCTTGTTTTTCTCCAGCTATTCTCCAACCATTATTGAATGCAAAGGCAGCCACAGTAGCAGCATGGCAGAGAGAACAAGAGCTTTGGCAGAAGGCATTCCTGAATTTGATATCTAGCTCCACCACTTAGCCACAGTAGCCTAAGTCTCTTAACCTTTCTGAGCTCAGTTTCAACACTTGTAAAATACAGTTATAAAGATACCACTTTATAGGGTGGCCATAAATTATTGAATGAGATAATTTATTCATTCAATAAATCTTTTCTGAGTATCTTCTCTACATTAGGCACAGGATGTAGGCCTGGGAAATAAAAAGTTGTGTGTGGGGGTAAGGTCTCTGTCTTTGATTTTCATGTATTTTAGTTAGAATGGAAAATAAAACTCTTCAATGCGAGACTTGATTCAGAAAGTCTAGGGAGGACATCAGTTCCAAGCTGTATCAGTCATGGCTTGGGAGAATCAGGGAAGGCTTCTTAGAGAAGACAGCTCTTGAGATTGAAGGAAGAAAAGTTTGTGCAGCAGACCAGCAGAAGGGAGGAACAGCACCAGTGGAAGAGATGATGGCCCTGTCATTGTTGCTGGAGTATAATGTGCAAGGACCAGTTGGAGGGAGACATTGCTGAGCTGAGGGAGGACAACCCAATCACATAGGGTTTGTGTATGCCCAGTGCAGAGGAGTTTAAGATAAATCCTGTACTAATCACAAGGAGCCTCTGAAACACACCTGCGCCTATGTACCTGTGCCATGCTCAATCACTTCATTATCTCATCTAACTCATGAAAGTCTCAGGCCTGTAAGCAGTGGTACTCTTTCTCTAGTCAGGGATAATCAAAGCTGATGTCACCAAGGGAGCTGATTTTCCACTTAATTCCTTGTGAACCAAGTTTGTGTGTGGGTGTATGGGGAGGGTGCTGGTAGATAAACCTTTGGAAAAATTCTACCTATGTCTTGGGTCAAGAGGCATGGATCCACCTCTAACTGGTTTCTTCATCTCCTTGAACCTCTCTCTCTCTCTGGTATGTGTGTGAATGACATCTGCCAAGCCTCAGAACATTCATGGCATAAGGGATGGCTAGAACTTTGAAAAATTCAAGTGCTATCTAAGGCTATAATCTGCTCCAATTTTCTCCTCCTTGTCTCTGGAGTATGTGAACAGGACACTTGAAAACTCAAAAGAGCCCAAGCTCTAAGAGAGGAAATCCCCAAGCCTCCCAAGCCTAATTAAACAGGAGATGGGATTCCCCACAGGGATGGTTTTACCCCCACTTTGGAGTCCCATGGAGGGGATTTGGGACTTTTGGGGTATGGGAAAGACAAATCCTAGAAATCCAGATGCTTGGTCTTTACCACTCACAAGCTATGTGACCTTGGGGAAATCACTTAACCCCTGTGAGCTTCAGCACCCTCATCTGAAAAATGGGAATAACTGGTATTACCCACCCTCGCTCACTGCATACACAGCAGCGTCTGAGACGACCGTGTGTCCTGGTTATCCATTGCAGTGTAACAATTACTCCAAAACATATGGGCTTAAAACCATGACAGCATGTATCTTGTTCATGAATCTACAATCTGAACAGGGCTCAGTGGGGACAGCTTATTTCTGCGCCACTCAGTATCAGCTGGCGCCACTCAAAGACTGGGGCTGCACTCTCAGGAAGCTCACTCACTCTCATGCCTGGCAGTCTATGCTGGCCATTGCTGAGTATCTCAGTGCTTCCTCATGTGGTGGCAGGTGAAATGACCTAGCCTCAGGGGTAACATGGTATCACTTCTGCCATTTCCCTTTGGTTAGAGCGGTTACAAGCCAGGATTCAAGGGGAGGGAATATAGACACCCTCCCCCCAGCCCTTCTGCAGGAGGAGTACCAGTGATGTTGTAAGAAGAGGAGGTGGGATGGGATATACATATTGGTGGGCCATCTTTGGAAATTACAATCTGCTACTTCATGTATAGGAAATAGCTTTATTAAGTATATAACATCATATGAATGATGTTGCTAACACTTAAGTGTTGTTTCAAAGATTTAAGGAGTACGATTATTTCTAAGCTCTTTATTCATTCAATATTTATTGATGTCTGTTAAATGTAGGCACTGTCCAATATGCTTGCAAGCACAGGACCTCATTTCATACATATGATAACCATGAGAGGTAGGTTTTATGACCCCTGTTTTCTAGGAAACTAAATCTCATGGAATTTAAGTGATAAATTTATTCATTCACTCAGTAAATATGTATTATACATCTACCTCCTGTCAGGAAACATGCTCAAAGGGGAACAATAATAAGCAAAAGAAACACAATTTCTGCCTGATCTAGTGGAAAGAAAAATAAAAAACTAATAATCATAAAATAAACTGATTATCATTGTGATCAACACTATGATTGGAAGACCCTTGTGTAGACTGGAGGTTAGGGAATGCTTCCTGGAGAAAATGACATTTTAAATGATTCCTGAAAAAAATGTAGGAGTGAGATAGGAGTGTGGGGGCAGCACAGCATTTCAGGCAGAGGGACCAGCCTATGCAAAGGTCCTGTGGCGGAGGGAGAGGGGTATAGCTGGAGCATAGAGAGTGAGGAAGAGCTTCCTTTGAGATACAGCTAGAGGGATAGACTGGCACAGAACCACGCAGTTCCTTTCCCAATCATAAGCCAGAAGCTGCAGGGTCAGGACTTGAATTGAGGGCTTCTGAGTACCCACTGACAGCTATTTCAATCCAAAACAATTGCCTGGACTGTGTTAGCAGAGAGCTACCTTCCTGCTATCTCCAACAAGTCATTATACAGGTTTGGGTGAGACATGTTGGATTAGTCAGCATTCTCCAGAGAGACAGAAGCAATAGGATATGTTATAATTATATGAGAAGGATTTATTAGGGGAATTTGCACACGTGGCTATGAAGAAAAGTCCCACGATAGGCCATCTATAAACTGGATGCTGGTAGCGTGGCTCAGTCCAAGTCCAAAGGCCTCAGAACCAGGGAAGCTGATGGTTTCCTTGGTGTAAGTTCTGGAACCCAAAAGCTGAAGAGTCTCAAGCTCTGATGTCCACAGACAGGAGAGAAGAGCGTGTCCAAGCTCCTGTGGATTGAGAAAGAGAGCTTCACCTCTTTCCTTTCTCTTTTGTTCTCTCCGGACCGGACCGCCAGCGGATTGGATGGTTCCCACCCACACTGAGGGTGGGTCTTTCACACCCAGGCCACTCAGAGTCTCATACTAATCTCTGCTGGAAACACCCTCATGGACACACCTGAAAAGATTGCTTTACCAGGTTTCTCAGCATTCCTTCATCTAACCAAGTTGACATCTAGAATTAATCTTCACACACGTGTTTCCCCACTCAGGTGACAGGCTTTTGAAGGGCTGTGTGTTCTCCCCCTGT
The DNA here is from genome assembly GCF_000696425.1 of Galeopterus variegatus. Lineage (NCBI taxonomy): Eukaryota > Metazoa > Chordata > Mammalia > Dermoptera > Cynocephalidae > Galeopterus > Galeopterus variegatus. Next base: position 4,332 of record NW_007728037.1, on the reverse strand, counting down.
GATTAATCCCTGGGTGATATTAAAGTGTGGAGCCTCAGCAGGTGCTGAGTAAGTTACTCAGCCAATTATTCCCAGACTGACAGTGAATAATGCAAGCCACTCTGTCAATTCCCTCATGTCAAACCTCCCAAAGGCAGATGCGCTGACACTGGGAGCTTCCCATGGAATTTGAATGGCACTTTAGTGTGTAGAAATAAGAAAGCAGGACCTTTTCAAAGCCTCGACCTACCCTTCCATGAAATGGAGGAATTTCTGCCTGATTACTTCGTGCCCAATTCATTAAAAATAATAGAACCAAATCTAAAATAATCAGCTTATTATAACTGTCTCAGTAATGGTTGCTCCTCTCACTTGATATCCTAAGATTGGGTGGAACCAAAAGTCTTTAACTTCAAAGAATGCCAGTTTGGGGTTCTCTCATCTGATTCAAGTACTGAAGATAACAGCAAAGAAAACAGGAGACCAGATTACAGGAAAAGTCATCTCTAAAACTCACCATTAAGCAAATAATTCTGAAATAGCTCAAATGGCAGCTAAAAGAATTGGTGCTAGATTGAGGGTTGGGGATGAAGAATATCATATTTCCTATCAAATTGTGTTGGTTGAATTCTACATATCTTCTCATTGACTAACTTGAAACTGCAAATCCCATTATCTCCTATTATGACCCCAAATAAGTATAATCATCAGTCCTAAATTTGTTCAATCAAATATTTATTAGCCACCACGTGTGAGGCGAATTTTCACAGGAGTGACTATGTGAAATGATTCTACTGATCTATATAAAATTTATTGCCAGATAAAAATAAAAGACAGGTAGGTTTCAAAAGAGACTTTAAGAAAATGGCCCTTTTCATACCAGCTATTGTTAAACTCAGCAATTCAGAATAACTGGGGATAGACAAATAAAAGGTAAAAATGTAAAAGTAGCAAGTCAATACTTTTATCCCCAATAAAATTCAGGAGCATATACTACCAGAGTGATTCAGGAAATACTTACTGGAAATTAAATGTGTACTTTTAGGGAAATGTATGAAACATATGCATTATTAATGAATTAAACATATAGGCCAATATAACAAATTTAGTGTTAATCAGAATTATCAATTTTTTTAATACAAAATGGATTGCTTTAGTAAGCCAAATGGAATCTAGAAAAGGATAGGATCGTTATAAACATTATAACCTGTAGCCTGACTTACCAAAATATTTTAATTATCACTTATAGACTGTAAACTTAATAAGGGCAAAGTTGGTTTCATATTTATATTTTTATCTCGAGGCCTTGGAGAGTTTTAAAATAAGAGGTACTTGGAAAATTTGAGGACAAATATCTAAATCTCTTAAAAGTTTAATCTGGGAGTTCATCTATATTTAGCTGTACTTACATATTACTTAATAAAATTGTTATAAAAGTTCAGAATGAAGAAAAAACATAAATATTTTTGAGAGAAAAATTTCTTAAGAACCATCTAATGTTTTTTCAATCGTTCATTTATTTACGTGACAGATGCTTTTTATTGTGGTAAAGGAAAAACATAAAATCTACCATTTTAGCCATTTTTAATTGTACAGTTCAGTAGTATTAACCATTTTCACGTCGTTGTGAAACAGATTTCTAGAACTTTTTATCTTGCAAATCTGAAACTAGACCAATTAAATGACAACTCCTCTTTCCCCATCTCCCCACAAGAACTATTAAATCTTAAGAGCTTCTGTGGTAACAGGTACTTTGAAATTCTGATCAACTTCCTATAACCTGGTTACAACATCGAAGACTATTGATTCTCTGATTTTAGTTGAATACACAACCTTCCTTCTAGGACATCTAATTCATACAATTTAAGGTATGATTATCCAATTTCTGAATAATCGAATTCCCTTTCCTGTCTGTATCTTGCCCTGAAGCCATGTTTTCTGTATCTTTGTTTATTCTAATCCATCTTCCTTTCCTCCAGATGGTAAAGCAAATTCAACTCTGTCAACCCCCCCACTTCATGCTTTCTTTCTCTCTTCCTCCCTCCTTTCCCTCCCTTTTACCAATTTTTGTTATTTTTACTTATATTGAAGTAATATATGCAAATAATTTAAAATGTCAAATAGTACTACAAGTCTTATGCTGTGTTTTAAATGTGTCCCCCAAAGTTCATGAGTTGGAAGCTTAATCCCCAATGCAACAGGGTTGGGAGGCGGGACTTTTAAGAGGTGAATAGATCATGAGCGATAAATGGATAGATGCCATTATTGTGGGAGTGGGTTAGTGATTGTGGGAGTGGGTTCCTGATCAGATGATGAGTTTGCCCCCTGCTCCTTGCTATCACTCTCATCCTCTCTTGCTGAATTCTACCAAACATTTACAAAAGAACTAATACCAATTCTTTTCAAACTCTTTCAAAAAACTGAAGAAAAGGGAATATTTCCAAACTCATTCTACAAGGCCAATATTAACCTTATACTGAAACCAGAAAAGATATAACAAAAAAAGAAAACTACAGACCAATATACCTTATGAACACAGAAACAAAGATCCTTAACAAAATACGAGCAAACAGAATCCAACAACACATTAAAAAGATCATTCACCATGGTCAAGTGGGATTCATCCCAGGGATGCAAGGATGGTTCTACAGATACAAATCAATAAGCATGACATATCACATCAAGGAATGAAGAAAAAACCAGTATGATCATTTTCAATGGATGCAGAAAAAGCATTTGATAAAGTCCAATACCACTTTATGATAAAAATACTCAACAAACCTGATATTGAAGGAATGTACTCAACATGATAAAAAAATATATGACAAACCATGCTAATGAAGAAAAAATGGAGGCTTTTGCTCCAGGATCTGAAACAAGACAAAGATGCCCNTGCAACAGGGTTGGGAGGCGGGACTTTTAAGAGGTGAATAGATCATGAGCGATAAATGGATCGATGCCATTATTGTGGGAGTGGGTTAGTGATTGTGGGAGTGGGTTCCTGATCAGATGATGAGTTTGCCCCCTGCTCCTTGCTCTCGCTCTCATCCTCTCTTGCTGAATTCTACCAAACATTTACAAAAGAACTAATACCAATTCTTTTCAAACTCTTCCAAAAAACTGAAGAAAAGGGAATATTTCCAAACTCATTCTACAAGGCCAATATTAACCTTATACTGAAACCAGAAAAAGATATAACAAAAAAAGAAAACTACAGACCAATATACCTTATGAACACAGAAACAAAGATCCTTAACAAAATATGAGCAAACAGAATCCAACAACACATTAAAAAGATCATTCACCATGGTCAAGTGGGATTCATCCCAGGGATGCAAGTATGGTTCTACAGATACAAATCAATAAGCATGACATATCACATCAAGGAATGAAGAAAAAACCAGTATGATCATTTTCAATGGATGCAGAAAAAGCATTTGATAAAGTCCAATACCACTTTATGATAAAAATACTCAACAAACTAGATATTGAAGGAATGTACTCAACATGATAAAAAACATATATGACAAAACATGCTAATGAAGAAAAAATGGAGGCTTTTGCTCCAGGATCTGAAACAAGACAAAGATGCCCACCACTTTTGTTACTCTTATTCAACATAGTACTGGAAGTTCTAGTCAGCACAATAAGGCAAGAGAAAGCAATAAAAGGCATCCAAATCTAAAGGAGAAACTCAAACTATCTCTATCTGCAGATGACATGATTCTATAAATAGAAAACCCTAAATACTCACCCCTCAAAATTGCTAGAACTATTAAATGAATTCAGTATAGTGGCAGAATAAAAAATCAACACACAAAAATCAATAGCTTCCTATACACCAATAAAAAGAAATAGTTGAAGAAGAAATCAAGAAAGTAATCCCATTCACAATAGCTATCAAAAAAGTGAAATACCTACGAGTAAATTTAACCAAGGAGGTGAAAGATCTCTACAATGAAAACTAGAAAACATTAGTGAAAAAAAATTGAAGAGGACACAAATAAATGGAAAGATATCCCAGGTTCATGGGTTGGAAGAATTAACATCATCAAAATGTCCATATTACCCAAAGCAGTCTACAGATTCAATGCAAGCACTATCAAAATACCAATGACATTCTTCACAGAAATAGAAAAAACAATCTTAAAATTTGTATGGAACCACAAAAAACCCTGTAGAGCAAAAGCAATCTTGAATAAAAAAGAACAAATTTGGAGGCATTACACTTCCTGACTTCAACATATACTATAAACTGACAGTAACCAAAACAGCATAGTATTGGCATAAAAACAGACAAATAGAACAATCAAACAGAATAGAGAGCTCAGAAACAAACCCACGCATTTACAG
>NW_007728036.1:340002-340995 GCF_000696425.1 Galeopterus variegatus | reverse complement strand
TGATTTACTGTTTGTTTTCTGTATTTGTTGGTTCTTTGGGTTGTAGATAAACTTTTTTTTTCCTCTTCATTGTTGCCATTTTTATTTTACTAGAGGATTTTTCTTGAGTTTTTATGGCAGTGGTAGTACCAAACCCAGTACTCCCTTGAGAATTTCCTGTAAGGGTGATCATGTAGTAGTGAACTCCCACAGTTTTTGTTTGTCTGAGAAATGTACTATTTGCCCTTCATTTTGGAAGGATAGCCTTGTGGGGTAGAGTATTCTTGGCTAGCAATCTCTGTCTTTTAGTATTTTGAATATATCATCCTGTTCCTTTCTGGCTTTTAGGGTTTGTGATGAAAAGTCTGATGTTAGTCTGATTGAGGCTCCGTTATAGGTGATTTGGTGCTTCTCTCTTGCAGCTTTTAAGATTCTTTCTTTGGGGCCGGCCCAGTGGCGCACTGCTATAGTGTGCCGCTTGGGAAGCGCGGCGGTGCTCCCGCCAAGGGTTCAGATCCCACATACAGACCGGTTCCCGCTCACTGGCTGAGCGAGGCGCGGGAGCAACGCCGAGGGCTGCGATCCCGTTGCCGGTCCCGGTCCGGTATGGGGGCGACACTGAGGGTTGCAATCCGTTGACGGACATGGAAAAAGACAAAAAAAAAAAAGATTCTTTCTTTGTCTTGAGTTTTGCCAATTTGACTGTAACATGTCTTGGAGAAGACCTTTTTAGGTTGAATATGTTTGGGGATCTATGAGCTTCCTGGATCTGAAGATCTGTGTCTTTTCCTATACCTGGGAAGTTTTCTGCCACTATTTTGTTGAATATGTTTTCAATGCAATCTCCTTTTTCCTTCCCTTCTGGAATACCCATGACTCGGATATTTGAGCAGTTAAGGTTGTCTGATATCTCTCTTAGATTTTCTTCAATGTTTTTAATTCTTTTTTCTTTTCTTTCTTTTTCTTTTCTTTTCTTTTTTTTTTTTTTTTGTCTGCCTGTGTTATTTCAAACAG